>NW_027473130.1:0-22500 GCF_030347505.1 Rhynchophorus ferrugineus
AAGACTACCACCACCTTGACAACCGCAGCCTATGCCCGAACATATCAGGAAGGCGCGTGCATGGATTAACGAGATTCCCACTGTCCTTATCTAAAATTTTACGTAATACGGCCGCGACGGAACCGAACAGGCGCTCGGAGACCCGTACGTGAACCGTCCCCGATACTTACGCAGGAAAGGACCAGCTCGGAGCTTTAAACAAGCACCAGAGCCATAGACAGATAGTCTACATTTCAAAATGTCCATATACTTACGCAGGAAAGACCAGCTCAGACCTTTAACAAGCCACCAGAGCCATAGACTCATGGGTCCTACATTTCAAATGTCCCTAACTAAGATCGCGTTCGGATCCGTTCAGAGAAGGATCGAGATGCCGAGCGCGGGTAAACGGCGGGGACTAACAACCACCACCTTGACAACCGCAGCCTATGCCCGAACATATCAGGAAGGCGCGTGCATGGATTAACGAGATTCCCACTGTCCTTATCTAAAATTTTACGCAATACGGCCGCGACGGAACCGAACAGGCGCTCGGAGACCCGTACGTGAACGTCCCCGATACTTACGCAGGAAAGACCAGCTCGGAGCTTTAACAAGCACCAGAGCCATAGACAGATAGTCTACATTTCAAAATGTCCATATACTTACGTCAGGAAAGACCAGCTCAGACCTTTAACAAGCACCAGAGCCATAGACTCATGGTCTACAATTCAAAATGTCCCTAACTAAGATCGCGTTCGGATCCGTTCAGAGAAGGATCGAGATGCCGAGCGCGGGTAAACGGCGGGACTAACTACCACCACCTTGACAACCGCAGCCTATGCCCCGAACATATCAGGGAAGGCGCGTGCAATGGATTAACGAGATTCCCACTGTCCCTTATCTAAAATTTTACGCAATACTCGCCGCGACGGAACACGAACAGGCGCTCGGAGACCCGTACGTGAACCGTCCCCGATACTTACGCAGGAAAGACCAGCTCGGAGCTTTAACAAGCACCAGAGCCATAGACAGATAGTCTACATTTCAAAATGTCCATATACTTACGCAGGAAAGACCAGCTCAGGACCTTTAACAAGCACCAGAGCCATAGACTCATGGTCTACATTTCAAAATGTCCCTAACTAAGATCGCGTTCGGATCCGTTCAGAGAAGGATCGAGATGCCGAGCGCGGGTAAACGGCGGGACTAACTACCACCACCTTGACAACCGCAGCCTATGCCCGAACATATCAGGAAGGCGCGTGCATGGATAACGAGATTCCCACTGTCCTTATCTAAAATTTTACGCCAATACGGCCGCGACGGAACCGAACAGGCGCTCGGAGACCCCGTACGTGAACCGTCCCCGATACTTACGCAGGAAAGACCAGCTCGGAGCTTTAACAAGCACCAGAGCATAGACAGATAGTCCTACATTTCAAATGTCCATATACTTACGTAGGAAAGACCAGCTCAGACCTTTAACAAGCACCAGAGCCATAGACTCATGGTCTACAATTCAAAATGTCCACTAACTAAGATCCGGCGTTCGGATCCGTTCAGAGAAGGATCGAGATGCCGAGCGCGGGTAAACGGCGGGACTAACTACCACCACCTTGACAACCGCAGCCTATGCCCGAACATATCAGGAAGGCGCGTGCATGGATTAACGAGATTCCCACTGTCCTTATCTAAAATTTTACGCAATACTGCCGCGACGGAACCGAACAGGCGCTCGGAGACCCGTACGTGAACCGTCCCCGATACTTACGCAGGAAAGACCAGCTCGGAGCTTTAACAAGCACCAGAGCCATAGACAGATAGTCTACATTTCAAAATGTCCATATACTTACGCAGGAAAGACCAGCTCATGACCTTAACAAGCACCAGAGCCAATAGACTCATGGTCTACATTTCAAAATGTCCCTAACTAAGATCGCGTTCGGATCCGTTCAGAGAAGGATCGAGATGCCGAGCGCGGGGTAAACGGCGGGACTAACTACCACCACCTTGACAACCGCAGCCTATGCCCGAACATATCAGAAGGCGCGTGCATGGATTAACGAGATTTCCCACTGTCTCTTATCTAAAAATTGTACGCAATACTGCCGACGACGGAACCGAACAGGCGCTCGGAGACCCGTACGTGAACCGTTCCCGATACTTACGCAGGAAAGACCAGCTCGGAAGCTTTAACAAGCCACCAGAGCCATAGACAGATAGTCTACATTTCAAAATGTCCATATACTTACGCAGTGAAAGACCAGCTCAGACCTTTAACAAGCACCAGAGCCATAGACTCATGGTCTACATTTCAAAATGTCCCTAACTAAGATCGCGTTCGGATCCGTTCAGGAAAGGGATCGAGATGCCGAGCGCGGGTAAACGGCGGGACTAACTACACCACCTTGACCAACCGCAGCCTATGCCCGAACATATCAGGAAGGCGCGTGCATGGATTAACGAGATTCCCACTGTCCTTATCTAAAATTTTACGTAATACGGCCGCGACGGAACCGAACAGGCGCTCGGAGACCCGTACGTGAACCGTCCCCGATACTTACGCAGGAAAGACCAGCTCGGAGCTTTAACAAGCACCAGAGCCATAGACAGATAGTCTACATTTCAAAATGTCCATATACTTACGCAGGAAAGACCAGCTCAGACCTTTAACAAGCACCAGAGCCATAGACTCATGGTCTACATTTCAAAATGTCCCTAACTAAGATCGCGTTCGGATCCGTTCAGAGAAGGATCGAGATGCCGAGCGCGGGTAAACGGCGGGACTAACTACCACCACCTTGACAACCGCAGCCTATGCCCGAACATATCAGGAAGGCGCGTGCATGGATTAACGAGATTCCCACTGTCCTTATCTAAAATTTTACGCAATACTGCCGCGACGGAACCGAACAGGCGCTCGGAGACCCGTACGTGAACCGTCCCCGATACTTACGCAGGAAAGACCAGCTCGGAGCTTTAACAAGCACCAGAGCCATAGACAGATAGTCTACATTTCAAAATGTCCATATACTTACGCAGGAAAGACCAGCTCAGACCTTTAACAAGCACCAGAGCCATAGACTCATGGTCTACATTTCAAAATGTCCCTAACTAAGATCGCGTTCGGATCCGTTCAGAGAAGGATCGAGATGCCGAGCGCGGGTAAACGGCGGGACTAACTACCACCACCTTGACAACCGCAGCCTATGCCCGAACATATCAGGAAGGCGCGTGCATGGATTAACGAGATTCCCACTGTCCTTATCTAAAATTTTACGCAATACGGCCGCGACGGAACCGAACAGGCGCTCGGAGACCCGTACGTGAACCGTCCCCGATACTTACGCAGGAAAGACCAGCTCGGAGCTTTAACAAGCACCAGAGCCATAGACAGATAGTCTACATTTCAAAATGTCCATATACTTACGCAGGAAAGACCAGCTCAGACCTTTAACAAGCACCAGAGCCATAGACTCATGGTCTACAATTCAAAATGTCCCTAACTAAGATCGCGTTCGGATCCGTTCAGAGAAGGATCGAGATGCCGAGCGCGGGTAAACGGCGGGACTAACTACCACCACCTTGACAACCGCAGCCTATGCCCGAACATATCAGGAAGGCGCGTGCATGGATTAACGAGATTCCCACTGTCCTTATCTAAAATTTTACGCAATACTGCCGCGACGGAACCGAACAGGCGCTCGGAGACCCGTACGTGAACCGTTCCCGATACTTACGCAGGAAAGACCAGCTCGGAGCTTTAACAAGCACCAGAGCCATAGACAGATAGTCTACATTTCAAAATGTCCATATACTTACGCAGGAAAGACCAGCTCAGACCTTTAACAAGCACCAGAGCCATAGACTCATGGTCTACATTTCAAAATGTCCCTAACTAAGATCGCGTTCGGATCCGTTCAGAGAAGGATCGAGATGCCGAGCGCGGGTAAACGGCGGGACTAACTACCACCACCTTGACAACCGCAGCCTATGCCCGAACATATCAGGAAGGCGCGTGCATGGATTAACGAGATTCCCACTGTCCTTATCTAAAATTTTACGTAATACGGCCGCGACGGAACCGAACAGGCGCTCGGAGACCCGTACGTGAACCGTCCCCGATACTTACGCAGGAAAGACCAGCTCGGAGCTTTAACAAGCACCAGAGCCATAGACAGATAGTCTACATTTCAAAATGTCCATATACTTACGCAGGAAAGACCAGCTCAGACCTTTAACAAGCACCTGAGCCATAGACTCATGGTCTACATTTCAAAATGTCCCTAACTAAGATCGCGTTCGGATCCGTTCAGAGAAGGATCGAGATGCCGAGCGCGGGTAAACGGCGGGACTAACTACCACCACCTTGACAACCGCAGCCTATGCCCGAACATATCAGGAAGGCGCGTGCATGGATTAACGAGATTCCCACTGTCCTTATCTAAAATTTTACGCAATACTGCCGCGACGGAACCGAACAGGCGCTCGGAGACCCGTACGTGAACCGTCCCCGATACTTACGCAGGAAAGACCAGCTCGGAGCTTTAACAAGCACCAGAGCCATAGACAGATAGTCTACATTTCAAAATGTCCATATACTTACGCAGGAAAGACCAGCTCAGCAGATCGCGTTCGGATCCGTTCAGAGAAGGATCGAGATGCCGAGCGCGGGTAAACGGCGGGACTAACTACCACCACCTTGACAACCGCAGCCTATGCCCGAACATATCAGGAAGGCGCGTGCATGGATTAACGAGATTCCCACTGTCCTTATCTAAAATTTTACGCAATACTGCCGCGACGGAACCGAACAGGCGCTCGGAGACCCGTACGTGAACCGTCCCCGATACTTACGCAGGAAAGACCAGCTCGGAGTTTTAACAAGCACCAGAGCCATAGACAGATAGTCTACATTTCAAAATGTCCATATACTTACGCAGGAAAGACCAGCTCAGCAGATCGCGTTCGCATCCGTTCAGAGAAGGATCGAGATGCCGAGCGCGGGTAAACGGCGGGACTAACTACCACCGCCTTGACAACCGCAGCCTATGCCCGAACATATCAGGAAGGCGCGTGCATGGATTAACGAGATTCCTACTGCCCCCCTAACTTCTCTCCGCTTGGGGAGTAGGACTTGCTAGGACTACTGTTTCAGCGATAGTCCTAATCATAGAGAAAGACAAATAATGCTCATCTTGTAGTGTGGAAAATTGGCAAACTCATAGTAGCAATGGTCCCAGGGTGCTTTGTCCATTCCACCACTCGGACACGGCCAGTTCCGTCAACTCTGCCAAGACTCCCTAACCTAAAACATTAAAAATCATAACTAGACTATTGATATTCCGATGGGAGGATGATTGGCATTAGGAATGATTGAACAATATGAAACACAATCACGAAGTTACTGCACCGTCCTACGGGGTCGCTATCTCAATAGACCTCATACCTTGCAAATCAAACATATAAGTCATCTAACTAATAAACTTCGAGCAGATAAGTCTAATATAAACAAATGTAGTATTCAACATATCCGAAAGTACTTAAGCAAAGGTAGAATCCTGGCCTGTTGGCGTTCGGTCATCAAGTGCAGAGGAACCGCAGGTTGATGTGGATAGCTTCGGACATGTGATTTCCAGATTGATCACGGTCGGCTCTACCAGTTCTGTCAGGGGAACTGGACACGGATAACCTAAAAAATACAAAAAATGTAAATACACCGCTGGTATCTTAATTGGAAGGTGACTAGCAACAAAATAAAATGAAATAAAAGTGGTTAAACAATATCAAAACATATCTACGGCGTCAAATTCACCCTGAAATAATACGAAATATTCATACAAAAGTACAATCTAGTGACACAGATGGTGTCCGACATAACCTCCAAGTGGTGCGAGGGGGTAAAACAAACAAGTCACAGGTCGACAAATCACATAAGATCGGTCTAATCCATAAGAAAACCTAAAAACACAACAATAACAAAATAAAATAAACAAAACGTTTAAACAGAACGAAGACATAACCTCCAATGCGTGTACGTCAATTCTAATGAATGAGAGACGAAAACAATATCCAACGACATAAAGTAGAGAAAGAAATCAGGCGGCGCGCGCCATCTAGCGAGAACCAAGACAATCAAAGAATAGGATTTTCAAATATAGAGAAGCGTAAAATTGTCAAGAATATCATTAAAAATCTTTGAAAATTGTATTATATTATATTCTATTCTATTCTAAATTAATGATATAAATAGAATATGATATAAAATATCCTTAGCTAAGCATCAGAATTCACCCACAGTCGAAACAAAGGAAGAGATATATTCACATCAAGGAAGGCTCTTCGAAACAATCTAACCTAAATTGCAATAACAACAATAAGTAACCTATGATAAATCACTAGATTAACAAACATATACATACATAAACGGCACTCTCACCTAGATTTCAAACTTACTCAAAAATGCTAATTATATAAGGCAATACAGGTCATCACGGATAATCCTCAAAGGAAGTGCACATCCGAGAGGATGTCAAGGGGCAAGTCAGTAACTGTGTATAACCGCAGCAACTCGGAATAAGCGAAAGATTGTTGCATGGAATATATAAACATCTTCAAACTAACATCCGGTCAAATCTCTCAATGTCATTTAGTTGCTCACTAAAAGCAACAATATCATTCAATTACCTTAAAGGTAACCATACGAAGTAACTAATTGGTACCCTATAGTCAATAAATAGACACTTACTGTATAAACTACCCTAATGAAAAGAAATACATGGGTTGACTGTCATGCATGGCCTTCCTACGGAGACAGTCATCGTACCAATGCATCCAAGTGGGGTGTTGGTCCAACAGTAAGGACATGATCATTAAACTAAAAATTCACAATATAGAATTAGTAGGTAGTGAATCGGATCGACAATTATAAATAATAAACGCATATATAGCTGGAGACCACCAAATCCAGTCGCAACAATAAATGACAGTCTATCATAACTCGTCGCACAATTATGTTCCATAGTAATCTCCAAACGATGACACGGCACTAATAGTCGGTCCGAAACGATAAATTAAAGCAACTTTCATCTCATTTTCAATTGATCACATCAAATTCTAAGAACAAATAACATAACCTCATAAATACAGCTGACATGTACCGGTTCGATATACAGAAATCCTAATCTTTGCAAATCCGATCATAACAATTAGGAAATAATTAATGAAATGAATGAGAAATTAGAAAGATACGATATCGATACAATAAAATGGATATTGTTCAATACTCTCATTAAGAAGAGACTGCATGCACGAAGATTCAGAGAAAGGTATTGTCAAAAGTATTGCGATCTATAAAATATCGTCGTAACTCTGTCGTATATCACAAAACCTCTCAAAATTAAAACTTATGCCTGTTATTTTACTACTTAAGCTAAAATAATAAAATTCTCTTTTTCAGCTGTCTTGGTGGTCCTGAAAAGGACCGATATTTGATGATAAAATAGGTTACATTCGTTTTATTTAGTTTTGCTATCTGTCTTTTTAGGTAACAATACAGCTTGGATATTTGGCAGAACGCCGCCCTGGGCTATAGTAACTCCGGATAGGAGTTTGTTCAATTCTTCGTCGTTTCTGATGGCCAATTGCAAATGCCTAGGGATAATCCTGGTTTTCTTGTTATCTCTAGCGGCGTTACCCGCCAATTCGAGAACCTCGGCTGCCAGATATTCCATTACGGCAGCTAAGTAGACGGGAGCACCGGCCCCTACGCGTTCGGCATAATTCCCTTTCCTTAAAAGTCTGTGAATACGACCGACAGGGAATTGTAATCCCGCTCGGTTAGAACGAGACTTCGCCTTTCCCTTCACTTTTCCGCCTTTACCACGTCCGGACATTTTACTATCGATTGCTTCTAGAACTCGCTCGCCTTAGAGTTGAAATCTGTACTAAAACTGTCAACATACTAGCAACGAATTTTGTTCGTAAGCCGAACGCATGATCTCGTACGCGACCAATGAAAGGCTAACTCAGATAATAGGCGGGGCTTAGGAGTGTATTTAAGGAGCCTATAAATTCTAAGGATTCCTGAAATTTGTTTTAGTCTAGTACTTTTCGTGGTTCCTTTAATATCGTAATATTTATTTCGAAATGCCTCCGAAAACAAGCGGTAAGGCGGCCAAAAAGGCCGGTAAGGCTCAGAAAAATATCTCCAAAAGTGACAAGAAAAAGAAACGCAAGAGGAAGGAAAGCTACGCGATCTACATTTACAAAGTTTTAAAGCAAGTTCATCCCGATACGGGTATCTCCAGCAAGGCCATGTCGATCATGAATTCTTTCGTGAACGATATATTCGAAAGGATAGCCGCCGAAGCGTCCCGTCTCGCTCATTACAATAAAAGATCTACTATCACAAGCAGAGAAATCCAAACTGCCGTGCGATTATTGCTGCCCGGTGAATTGGCTAAGCACGCCGTTAGTGAAGGTACCAAAGCCGTCACTAAATATACCAGTTCTAAGTAAACCATAAGCCTTGAATATCATAAAGGAGAAAACGGTTCTTTTCAGAGCCACAATTTAGATAAATAAAAAAAGAAATAATCTTAAAAAAATTAATTTTATATATTATACAGCTGTAGTATCCAATATTGAAATACAAATTTTGTTATCAACAGTATATTATTATTCTTTGGTTATTAGTGATTACATTATTTTTTCTTTAGTTTTTAAAAACAATGCGTATAAGTACACCGACTGTTATTAATTACTAACATGTAGTCGAATATAACTCTGAGATAAAAATCCATAACTCTTTTAGTGGTTTATATAAATATCGATAAAAGAATATTAATTGAATTATCTTCTTTTTCTTTGATTAAATTTAGGTGGTTCTGAAAAGAACCGTTTTTTTTTTGTTGCAAAATACGACTATAAGTAGAGTATTATAAATGATAGAAAATAAAGTTTAGGCACGTTCGCCTCTGATACGTCTGGCTAGCTGAATATCCTTGGGCATGATGGTTACTCGCTTTGCATGTATCGCACATAAATTAGTATCCTCAAAAAGGCCAACTAAATAAGCTTCGCTGGCCTCTTGTAAAGCCATTACCGCCGAACTTTGAAAACGTAAATCGGTCTTGAAATCTTGAGCGATTTCGCGAACCAATCGTTGAAAAGGTAATTTCCTAATCAATAATTCGGTGCTCTTTTGATAACGACGAATCTCCCGCAAAGCGACCGTCCCAGGTCGGTAGCGATGTGGTTTCTTAACGCCACCGGTAGCTGGAGCGCTTTTCCTGGCCGCTTTGGTAGCCAATTGTTTCCTAGGAGCTTTACCTCCTGTTGATTTTCGCGCAGTTTGCTTGGTACGAGCCATATTTTTAAAATAGAGGTAATGAGAAAAATTAACAAACGCAAACGACGGCGACCCCTTTCGGACTGATTCGGTCATAAAATCAGAGAGTCCTTTTTATAACATGTTATCTAATCTGATTGGTCCGTTTTGTGCCAGTGGGCGGAACTCAATCCTAAGTCTACAAAACCGGGCTGATTGAATGTAATCGACAACAGTTGTCCGTAGCACTCGTGTTGTGAGCGCGCTACTTATTCGAGATCATTTATTTTTTTTGTATTAGGTTCGATAAAAGATGACCGGCAGAGGTAAAGGTGGTAAAGGTTTGGGAAAAGGAGGAGCCAAGCGGCATCGTAAAGTGCTTCGTGATAATATCCAAGGTATTACGAAGCCCGCCATTAGAAGATTGGCTAGACGAGGCGGCGTAAAACGTATATCTGGTCTGATTTACGAAGAGACCAGAGGTGTTTTAAAAGTGTTTTTGGAAAACGTCATCAGAGATGCCGTTACATATACCGAACACGCCAAAAGAAAAACCGTTACCGCAATGGATGTAGTATACGCCTTGAAACGTCAAGGACGTACATTATACGGGTTTGGAGGTTAAGTCACATTTTATTCGCGAACTAACGTGAAATGTGACCCTCAAAATTAATTTTAGAAAAATTAAACAACGGTTCTTTTCAGAACCACAAATTTATCGATATTTAAAAAAACGGAAGCTCTATTAGGATTTAAGGATAATCTTTCAATCATTACAATCATCATAATTTTATTTAAAATAATAATTTAAGTATAACTGGCCCTAATTATTTGAGGGTTTGGATTCCAAAACTCTATACTTAATAAATAGACCGCCCCTTAAATTCATCGTTAATTACATAGATTATATACAAGGCGCGATGTTATAATACGGTTCGATTTTACTAAAGGAGAACCGCTAGAAATAAATCCTTCATATTATTTCGACTTAATTGTTGTTTAATAAAACGATAATTATTGGTATTGGAATGTCTCTTAATTTTATCTTACACACCCAAAAAACAATCTTTAAAGTACTTAAACTGTTTATTAGAATATTTTAAATAATTAGTAAGTGCAAGTCATAATATGAGTTTTAATTTTAAGTTCTTTTTTTGTTTTATTATTTTGGTGGTCCTGAAAAGGACCGATAGTTAAAAGGTTTTTGTACGACACAAAAACCCTAAGGCTCATGTAACTTATTTGGTTTTACTATCTGTTTTTTTCGGTAACAATACGGCCTGGATGTTTGGTAGAACGCCGCCCTGGGCTATAGTAACACCGGAGAGGAGTTTGTTCAGTTCTTCGTCATTTCTGATGGCCAATTGTAAATGCCTAGGGATAATCCTTGTTTTCTTGTTGTCTCTAGCGGCGTTACCTGCCAACTCGAGAACTTCGGCCGCCAAATATTCCATTACGGCAGCTAAGTAGACGGGAGCACCGGCCCCTACGCGTTCGGCATAATTTCCTTTCCTTAAAAGCCGGTGAATACGGCCAACAGGAAATTGTAATCCCGCTCGGTTGGAACGAGATTTCGCCTTTCCCTTCACTTTTCCACCCTTACCACGTCCAGACATTGTATTGCTAACTTTTTTAAACTAAAAATAACCGAAAAACTAATGGCGACAACGCTCACGTCCTTTCGACAACGAATGAACAACTGGCAGTGAACTGTCCAGCGAATAGCTTTTATTCGGCAACTTCTCAAAACACTAGTACGTTTCCTACTCGACCAATCAGAGCTTTCTACGACATAACGCCAAGAATGGGCGGAGCTTAGAAGTGTAGCGTCATTTATCAAATAATTAAACGACTATAGGTATATTTCGGTTTAGTCTTTTATCTTTTGCTGTATGGGTAGGTCGCGAATCTCATTCGTTTAAAATGCCACCGAAGACAAGCGGTAAAGCGGCAAAAAAGGCTGGAAAAGCCCAGAAAAACATTTCTAAGAGCGATAAGAAAAAGAAGCGTAGGAGGAAGGAAAGCTACGCGATTTACATATACAAAGTTTTAAAGCAGGTTCATCCCGATACGGGTATTTCCAGCAAGGCCATGTCGATTATGAATTCTTTCGTGAACGATATATTCGAAAGGATAGCCGCCGAAGCGTCGCGCCTCGCCCATTACAATAAAAGATCGACCATCACGAGCAGAGAAATCCAAACCGCCGTTAGGTTATTGTTACCCGGTGAATTGGCTAAGCATGCCGTTAGCGAAGGTACCAAAGCTGTCACTAAATATACCAGTTCTAAGTAAACGAAATATATTATTTTGAAGGTGATCATAATAATATGAAGGGTGGAAAACGGCTCTTTTCAGAGCCCCAAAATGTTTAAAGAAGAAAAAAAGAAATAAACTATTGTTAAGAAGATAGGATATATACGAAGTCAAATAAATTAAAATATAGTAATCGTTCATAAAAATGTTAAAATATCCAGAAAAAAATATTTTATTTTATATATTCATTCCTTTACGGTAACATAATAACAGTATATGTGATACCCCTTTCTTATCGTGATATAAACTTCAAGTCAATCCAGCAGGTGTTCACACCTTATTACTAAGGATTCCTCAATATTCACAATATATTTGTGAGCATAATATTCTAAATTCAATTCACAAATATTATAACTAAAGCGTCATATAAACGGAAAAAATATCAATGTCTCTTTTTTCTAATAGAAGTTGGTGGTTCTGAGAAGAACCTTTTTTTTTCATATAAATACAAAAAACGACCTTAATATAGGACAGCCGTAGCATTTATGCACGTTCGCCTCTAATGCGTCTGGCTAATTGAATGTCCTTAGGCATGATAGTTACTCGTTTAGCATGGATCGCACACAAATTGGTGTCTTCAAAGAGACCAACCAAATAGGCCTCGCTAGCTTCTTGCAAAGCCATCACTGCCGAACTTTGGAAACGTAAATCGGTCTTGAAATCCTGAGCGATTTCGCGAACCAATCGTTGGAAAGGCAATTTCCTAATCAATAATTCGGTACTCTTCTGATAGCGTCGGATTTCTCTTAGAGCGACCGTACCGGGTCTGTAACGATGCGGTTTTTTAACACCACCGGTAGCGGGAGCGCTTTTCCTGGCTGCTTTAGTAGCCAATTGTTTTCTGGGAGCCTTACCTCCGGTTGATTTTCGAGCAGTTTGCTTGGTACGAGCCATCGTCTAAACGGGTCTGACTTCAAACGTGTAGGAAGAATTACAAGCGCAAGCACCAACGAACTTTTGGAAACTGATCGAAGGTGTCAAAGAAATCTCCCTTTTTAATAATGTGTGAAGATATTCTGATTGGTCCGGCTAGCATCTGTGGGCGGGACCCGATTCGAACTCAACAAAACCCATGGTAGGATTTGAAATTGAAATAGTTACCCGTAGTATTCGAGGTGTACGCTGCACAATTCGATTATAAATTTGCTTTCTTTTAATACTAAATTGAATAAATCATGACGGGCAGAGGTAAAGGTGGTAAAGGTTTGGGAAAAGGAGGCGCTAAGCGGCATCGTAAAGTGCTTCGTGATAATATCCAAGGTATTACGAAACCCGCCATCAGAAGATTGGCTAGGCGGGGTGGAGTTAAACGTATATCCGGTCTAATTTATGAAGAAACCAGAGGTGTATTAAAAGTATTTTTGGAAAACGTTATCAGAGACGCCGTCACTTATACCGAACACGCCAAAAGGAAAACCGTTACTGCCATGGATGTAGTATACGCCCTCAAACGCCAAGGACGAACCCTATACGGATTTGGCGGTTAAATAAAGTATTATATATGCTGACCAATTAAAACAGAACAACGTATCTATTCAACTAAAGAAAACAACGGTTCTTTTCAGAGCCACAAATTTACTAGCATAAAAAAAGAAATTTATTATTCGAAAATGGACTAAGATGACGTTAAATTTTATTAAATATCTGCTCCTTTCATCTAAGATTTACTTGTAAAGTAACAAATATACTGCATTATAATAGACGATCGTAATATAAAAAGATAGATAAAGTTTAAAATAAGATTTCATAATAAATGTTAGGTTAATGACAAGAATGTAAATGATGGTGAACAATCGAATACCGAATCTTCGTTGAAGCTTTAATATAGTTTTCCTTTAGAGAGAAAATACTCCGAGATAAACTTCGCGTCGATGAGCTTGGAGAATCCTTAAGATTTCAAAGAAGGTACGGTAGTTCTACGCACGTATGTATGGAGATCGCGTTCCATGTATTTATTGACTTTAGATAACTATTTATGAAAACAGATTTCAACTAAAGAAGCAAAATATACTATAATATATATGAGCATTGTATCGATACAGAAGGGTTTGACACGATATTCTTATAGACGTCTCGATATCGTTGCTCACCCGATACGTTCGATTGTAACCCAGAGTTCGGATGGTGTTAAGAAACCGTTAAATAAGAAGTATATTAGTATAGGATCGGTTAATTTTCATGTCATTGTTTTCTTACAGTTAATTCGACAACGGTACGTTTCGATATAGATTCGTTTTGGACAACGAACAATCTGTACCGCATCAATTAGGAATAATATGTCTCGTTTCTCCAATAATAGCATTAGATCTGTACGGAATTGCATTTATATCAAAAGACGATATATCGGGGGACGTAGATTTGAAAAGATATATTTTCATAGTTATAACCGAAAGTCTATAACTCGAATGTAAATTGGTAGTTTCGACGGAATCGAGAGCAACGCTTGATTTTGTGCTTCCTTCTAAGACGATAGTCAACGTAAAATTTATTGGTAAAGTTTGCTACTTCTACTACGTTTTATCTTTTAACGCCTCGAACATAAATCGTATGATATTCTAAAGGATTTATGTATTTAATATGAGAAATAAGTAAACGGTTCCAAGCTCGATGAACGTTTCGACGAAGCCGGAATATGGAACGTCGTTCGCGCTCGACCGTTCAGTCCTCCGTTCGGCTCATATCATATAGGGTACGCATTAAATGAGAGCGACCGCCAGACAGTTAAAATACGCGAACGAGAAGCATACGCACGTACGTAACTTTGTCAAACGAATCGTGATTAGAACGTTCTTATAAGAAAATTAAGAAATTATATCAGAATGTCGGACGTCGATATTAGCGGACAAGCGGTTTCTCCTTCGTCGAATCAAGGGAGTGGAGGAAATTCCGCCGCCGTTGTTAACGCATCGTCAACAGGCACACCGGCCGGGTCGAATTCATCTTCGGTGTCGGCTACGGGAGCCGCATCAGCTACAGCCGGTAGCGCAGGTTCGTCTGCAGGAGGGAAGAAAGAAAAATCCACTTCGAGCAAGGCGAAGAGTTCTAAATCGAAAGTTAGTCATCCTCCGATCGCTGATATGGTAACGAGTGCAATTAAAGGATTGAAAGAGAAAGGCGGAACTTCCTTCAGAGCTATTAAAAAATACATAGCGGCCAATTACAAAGTGGATGCTGACAAATTATCGCCCTTTATAAAGAAATATATAAAGACGTGGATCGCTTCGGGTGTTTTGGTACAAACGAAGGGCAAAGGAGCTTCCGGATCATTTAAATTAGCGGCTTCGGCACGTAAAGCAGGAGGTACGACAGCCGCAGGTACGAAGAAAAGAAAAACGGCCACTGCCAAAACCGGACAGAAAAATAAACGAAAACCAGTAGGAGGTGCCGCGACAGCTACGACAGCCGGTGGTAAAAAAGCGTCTGCCAAAAAAACCTCAGAGAAAACGGAAAAAAAGACGACCGCCGCCTCCGCCTCAACTAAGAAAACCACAGCTAAAAGTAAGAAAGGTGAATCTGCAACTTTGGCCGAGAAAAAAGCTTCTGCCAAAAAAGCCGTCGAAAAGAAAACAGGAAAGAAATCTACCGCCGCCACGACTACGTCCGCTTCCAATGCCGCCGCTAATAGTTCATCTTCGAAAGCAGCAAAAAGCAACACGGCCGCAAGATCCCCGAAATCGCCTTCCAAAGCGAAAAAATCTAATAAAGCCGGACCTACGAAAAAGCCCAAGGCGCCTAAACCGAAAAGTGCTAAGACGACGACCTCAACTGTTCGTGTTGCCGCTGGTGAAGGTGCGAAAACTAAAAAACCAGTATCACCAAAGAAAAAGAAATAAAACTATTTCTACTACGTATGACGATATATTAAACAGGCGACACATTTCATCGTCAGATCAAGAAGACACGGAGTTGAAAATTACAAATATCCCGACACTCCTGGACGTGCTACGACTTCCCTAAAAAATACGTTCGTCCAAGACCGTATTTTTTTAATAGAAAAAAAAACGGTTCTTTTCAGAACCACAATATAACTTTATAAAAGAAAGAATATTTATATAATTTATTTATTATCTTATTATTACTTAAATGATTATTTTCTAGATAGAGCCGTAACTAATTAGGGAACCGATCGATCGATACTCTAAAACAGTAATAAAGGAATATTCAGTACAGATCAGATTATTTATAAATTTTCTAGTTAATATTTATTCTTTAATAAGAACGCGTATTCTAACTTCTTTTTTATACGATTTTGTTGGCCCTGAAAAGGACCGATATTAAAGGGCGTATGCAAAACTTTAAACGGTTTGCGTTATCTATTTGGTTTTGCTGTCTGTCTTTTTAGGCAATAATACTGCTTGAATGTTAGGCAAGACGCCGCCCTGGGCAATAGTAACGCCAGATAACAGTTTATTCAATTCCTCGTCGTTTCTGATGGCCAATTGTAAATGCCTAGGGATAATCCTTGTTTTCTTGTTGTCTCTAGCGGCGTTACCCGCCAACTCGAGAACTTCGGCCGCCAGATATTCCATTACGGCAGCTAAGTAAACGGGAGCACCGGCCCCTACGCGTTCGGCATAATTTCCTTTCCTTAGAAGTCGGTGAATACGACCGACAGGAAATTGTAATCCCGCACGATTGGAACGAGACTTCGCCTTTCCCTTCACTTTTCCGCCTTTACCACGTCCGGACATGTTAATCTCGATCGTTGTTAGATACTGCTCACCTTTAAATCAAAAACGGTACTGGAAATTTCTTACAGATCGGCCTGGAATTTTGTCCGCGAGCCAAACTCGTTATATCATACGCGACCAATCAGACTCTAACTCGGGCTATGGGCGGGGCTTAGAAGTGTTCCTTCGAATGTTATAAGTTCTAGAATTAAAGGCATTTTTTTAGTTAAGTACTCTTTGAGGTACGTGAGACGTCGGGATTT
The DNA here is from genome assembly GCF_030347505.1 of Rhynchophorus ferrugineus. Lineage (NCBI taxonomy): Eukaryota > Metazoa > Arthropoda > Insecta > Coleoptera > Curculionidae > Rhynchophorus > Rhynchophorus ferrugineus. Next base: position 16,563 of record NW_027473130.1, read on the forward strand.
TTATTTCGAAATGCCACCGAAGACAAGCGGTAAGGCGGCCAAGAAAGCCGGAAAAGCCCAGAAAAATATCTCTAAGAGCGACAAGAAAAAGAAGCGCAGGAGGAAGGAAAGCTATGCGATTTACATATACAAAGTTTTAAAGCAGGTTCATCCCGATACGGGTATCTCCAGCAAGGCCATGTCGATCATGAATTCTTTCGTGAACGATATATTCGAAAGGATAGCCGCCGAAGCGTCGCGTCTCGCCCATTACAATAAGAGATCAACGATCACGAGCAGAGAAATCCAAACCGCCGTTAGGTTATTGTTACCCGGTGAGTTGGCTAAGCACGCCGTTAGCGAAGGTACCAAAGCAGTCACCAAATATACCAGTTCTAAGTAAATTAATTCACATACCTATGTGTGTTTCAATATACTACTTACCTGCAAAATCGGTTCTTTTCAGAACCACAATTGGATATACATTTTAAAAAATGAAATGTTAAACAGTAGCTGACATTTTATAAAAACAGAATTTTCAGATATATATATATATATTGTAGTTATTGTATTGAATTATATTATATCATTATAATCTGTTATATAGTAAGTATATAGAATAAGTTTTGTAAAAATGGTACGGCCCGAGATTGTTATTTAAAAATAAGGTAAAGTATTTCTGGAGTGACTTCGAAAATATGTGTATTCATTTTTATTACGTTTATGACTATATGATAATTAATTTATTTTTCCTAACTGTGGCTAATTGTGGATTGTGGCTAATTTCTACACGATAAGTATTAATCACGGGAACGTCTCGAAATGAACAAATAGGAACTGTAATTAATCAAGAATTTAGAATGGAACTATCGTCCTAATATAATGAGGATCGTCAAAGAGAAGATACTTTTTTTTTCGTTTACTAGGTTGACCTTGCTTGGGGACAGTGGAACTCAGTGGAAAATCGCTGATGGTGGGTGAGGAGGATAGGCCTGTGGTCAGAATCGATATCTTGGAGTACTTGCAGGTCAGAGGCTTGATTCGAATTTTGATAGATAAAAAAGTCAATTATTGTCGGTCGATTGGAGGAGTAGTGAGTTGGTTCGCTTGGAGCAATAAGCCCAAGTTCCAACTCATCTATTATCCCGGCCGATAGTAATTCTTCCAATAGCTGTGTGGTTGATGGCGTTGAAAATGGCCTGAAAATCTCCTTGGTCATCTGAATATGTTCCGAAGAGTATTTCGCCAATGGAGATCGGGTTCGTGTTCTAGTGGAATCCAGACCAGCCAGACGACTGTTATCTTGAGTTCCCCGTACATGAGTGGGGGGAGGAATTGGTCTTTTGGGTTTGGTTGTTTTTGGAGTAGGTCGGCACTTGCATCCCGAGTAATTTGCGGTGTATGGTTCTCAACAGTTGGTGCATTTCGGCGGGGAATTTCTGTCTTTGGGACTTGACGTAGGCCGGAGTGGCTTTACAGTTGGCCGATGAATGACCGTAGAATTGGCAGTTAAAACGTTGAACGCGCCTGCCGTTGCCGCGCTGGGCTTGGACTTTTACCACCTGATTCATTAGGCGGTCGACCGCGAAGATACGGCGTTCCTCTCGAGGAACCGACCAACATGGATTGGATTGAAACCGAGCTTCATGAGCGCGGTTCGGACTTCGAGTTACCATTACGTCGAGAGAGAAATATAATATATTAGCTGACCCCGCAGACACTCCGTACCCTGTACTCAATGGATAAATAAAGGATTCATTCTATCAAATTCTTCGTTCAAATCACTTTCGAATCATCCTTAGGAACATTCTGATATCGGAAAACCTTATCCGTAGTCGATAAACGATATCTAACGGATGAATTATAGAAAATGGCCAATAAGCGGCAAATATCCGATCGTAAGGGTGCACCATCGTTTCGGCGAATCATTCTTTTGGAATCTTACGTTCTACAAGCAAAACATTTATTCATAGGTATATACCGATAATAACGAACGGGCCGACGTAACAACCTAAAATGTCCTGAAATACGTGAGAACAGTTTTACTCCGATCGCCGTATCGATATGTGACAGTATCCATCCTATGAAGGATCTTTACATTCTACTAGCATAATTTTATGGATCGGAATTTTCCGACTTTTAAAGAACGTGATCGGCAGTCTAGAAACGGCCTGAGGACGTATTAACACGAGAGGTTAAAATTATTGCTTTAGAAGTTCACGTTGTCTAAAGCTAAAGTTTATTCATCGGAACATTCCGATAATAACGAGAACGGGCAGACGTAAAAACGAAAAATTTGCGCAACGTCCGTATAAACGATCTGTTCTAAAACACCCATACATTTCCGATAGCTGGCGAGAGACCCGCGCTTAAATCGTGTGCGCTTCTACGTGGGGCGATACGAGAGACGGATACGACGGGTCGGGTCGACCGGCGCTGTGACACTTTTACCGAGTGGCTTTTGATCAGCGAAGGTGGTATTACATATTATATGTTAATATATAAGATCCGAACCGTATTTTTTTATTTATCTAAATAAAAAGCGTATTTCGTCGTGTTATTATATATTCGTAACGCTCTCGCGATTTTGTATCGTCGTTTCGTTGTTCTTCCTGGTCGGTTTTTTTCGATATATCGGGAAGCGTACGACGACGACGACGGTATCACTGCGAGATCGCGAATTCGGCGGGAACATTCGGCTTCGTTAGAAGAAGATGATCCACGATTCATATGCGATTGGAATTATTATTTTTATGGACGTATCGGTTTTTCATCGGAACGTTCATAAAACAGCAACACATTTTGCGATAGCTCTCTGCTCTCCGAGCGAGAATAAAATAAAAAATCACGAAACGTTTCTCGTACGAGGTTTCCTTGTCGCTTTATATATTTCTATCTAGCGAAGGGTTCGGAGAGAATGTTTTTCGAGGTCTTATAAACGCCGAACGATATTTTGCGGCATCCAATTTTCGACGTAGTCGACGATCGTCGTCGATAATCGAGATAATTGGGTGCCTAGTCGATCGGTTGTGTATAAAAAAAACAAAAGATGTGTCTAAGATGATGATATCGTTTTGTTTTATTAGACAACTAATATTAAAATGTAAGAGCGTGGCGCCTCGGACCGGTTTTTCCGTCGTCTAGGCGCGCTATCATGCACCTCCTTTTTATTAGTCGTCGATATATATTATATATCGTCGTCTTACGCACACGTTTCTTTATAAGTCAAACTTATAAAATAAACTGTGTCTGTATTTGTTTTATCTGCTTCGTGTCGATAAAATAATAAGAACAGTTCCCTGGTTGATCCTGCCAGTAGTCATATGCTTGTCTCAAAGATTAAGCCATGCATGTCTCAGTACATACCGAATTAAGGTGAAACCGCGAAAGGCTCATTAAATCAGTTATGGTTCCTTAGATCGTACCCACAATTACTTGGATAACTGTGGTAATTCTAGAGCTAATACATGCAAACAGAGCTCCGACCAGAGATGGAAGGAGTGCTTTTATTAGATCAAAACCAATCGGTTTCGGGTTCGCGCTCGTCATCGTACAACTTGGTGACTCTGAATAACTTTAAGCTGATCGCACGGTCTCGCACCGGCGACACATCTTTCAAATGTCTGCCTTATCAACTGTCGATGGTAGGTTCTGCGCCTACCATGGTCGTAACGGGTAACGGGGAATCAGGGTTCGATTCCGGAGAGGGAGCCTGAGAAACGGCTACCACATCCAAGGAAGGCAGCAGGCGCGCAAATTACCCACTCCCGGCACGGGGAGGTAGTGACGAAAAATAACGATACGGGACTCATCCGAGGCCCCGTAATCGGAATGAGTACACTCTAAACCCTTTAACGAGGATCAATTGGAGGGCCAGTCTGGTGCCAGCAGCCGCGGTAATTCCAGCTCCAATAGCGTATATTAAAGTTGTTGCGGTTAAAAAGCTCGTAGTCGAATTTGTGTCTCGCGCCGCCGGTTCATCGTTCGCGGTGTTAACTGGCGTGTTTTTCGCGAGACGTCCTGCCGGTGGGCTTAGTCGTGTCGCGTCGCCGTCGCGCGTGCGTTTCGGCGTGCGTGTTGTGCGCGTCGTGGTTACGACGGCCCAACTCAATCCTGCCGCGGTGCTCTTTACTGAGTGTCGAGGTGGGCCGGCACGTTTACTTTGAACAAATTAGAGTGCTCAAAGCAGGCTAAAATTTCGCCTGAATACTGTATGCATGGAATAATGGAATAGGACCTCGGTTCTATTTTGTTGGTTTTCGGAACCCCGAGGTAATGATTAATAGGAACGGATGGGGGCATTCGTATTGCGACGTTAGAGGTGAAATTCTTGGATCGTCGCAAGACGAACAGAAGCGAAAGCATTTGCCAAAAACGCTTTCATTGATCAAGAACGAAAGTTAGAGGTTCGAAGGCGATCAGATACCGCCCTAGTTCTAACCTTAAACGATGCCAGCTAGCGATCCGTCGACGTTCCCTAATATGACTCGACGGGCAGCTTCCGGGAAACCAAAGCTTTTGGGTTCCGGGGGAAGTATGGTTGCAAAGCTGAAACTTAAAGGAATTGACGGAAGGGCACCACCAGGAGTGGAGCCTGCGGCTTAATTTGACTCAACACGGGAAACCTCACCAGGCCCGGACACCGGAAGGATTGACAGATTGAGAGCTCTTTCTTGATTCGGTGGGTGGTGGTGCATGGCCGTTCTTAGTTGGTGGAGCGATTTGTCTGGTTAATTCCGATAACGAACGAGACTCTAGCCTGCTAACTAGGCGCTTTTTGACATCCTAAAGGCCCGCCGGCCGCGTTGCTTTCGGGTTTCGCGGTTCGTGCGCGGTTTTTACTGTCGGCGTACAAACTATTCTTCTTAGAGGGACAGGCGGCTTCTAGCCGCACGAGATTGAGCAATAACAGGTCTGTGATGCCCTTAGATGTTCTGGGCCGCACGCGCGCTACACTGAAGGAATCAGCGTGTCTTCCCTGGCCGAGCGGCCCGGGTAACCCGCTGAACCTCCTTCGTGCTAGGGATTGGGGCTTGCAATTGTTCCCCATGAACGAGGAATTCCCAGTAAGCGCGAGTCATAAGCTCGCGTTGATTACGTCCCTGCCCTTTGTACACACCGCCCGTCGCTACTACCGATTGAATGATTTAGTGAGGTCTTCGGATCGACACGCGATGGCGTTTCGGCGTCGTCGATGTGTAGGAAAAGATGACCAAACTTGATCATTTAGAGGAAGTAAAAGTCGTAACAAGGTTTCCGTAGGTGAACCTGCGGAAGGATCATTACAGTGTGTTGTTATGCCTATATATATATAATAGGTAAACGTACAAGTCTGTAAAAATCATTGTCGAACGTTAAAGAGCCATCTACGAAGTTCGGAAGTTCCGATCGAATTTCGACGTCGTCAACGTAGCTGTTTTCGGGTACCTATAATATATGGTTTTAAAAGATGTACGCCCGAAAGCGGAGATATATACGATGAAGATGTTGTTATATAGGACGACGAGTAATAATCGTCGGCCTACGACGGATTTCGTTATAAATGGACAAATCGAGCGCAAAATAAAACGATTTTGCCAATTATATTTCTAATCGACGTTTCGATCCTCATATCGACGAACATATACGATGATCGGTAATGTGATTAGTTTACGAAAATCTTATCACCCTTCGTTTGTTTCATTCCAAAAGGGTGAGATTTAGTTTACGAAAATATTGCCAAACTATGATCAGCGTATGCTCTTTTGTTGTCGTACGAGGTGAGACGACGAAAATTTACAACGAACGTCACCATTTCGAGTAGTCTGTCTCCGCTCCTCTCGTTGTGTGTAGTGGAGAAGACGAAAATAAACCGTAAGAGCGTTTTAAAGTCGACGGCGGCTGCGAAAGGGGCGCAAGCGCTGTCTATGACGTGAGCGCGCGTCGTCGTCGTCGTCGTCGTCTTATAATAGAAACGTTT
>NW_027473130.1:30000-54429 GCF_030347505.1 Rhynchophorus ferrugineus
TTAAATTCACTATTTTAATTCGGAACATTGTCTTAAATGTACGTTCAGTTCGAAGACGAACCACAAGATACGTTTATAAGTTATACCTTATGAGACTATTAAATATACAGTTTTCAGACCTAATGCGATGAACTATCAAAAAACAATTAAAAAACATCGCCCCGTGCGGAAATTGAATTGGAGACTAATTCCATTCATCTGAATTCGATCATTACCCGCATTGTACTTCTAGAGCCCGTTCGGTCCGATGGCGAATAAAATCCGCGTTTCAGTATATCATATGCGGTTAAACGGTGAGGCCAGTTACAACTGCATTAAAACCTCCGATGTATACCTGAATATAGCGGGAGGACGCCCGCATAATTTGACGAACCTTCAAGTGCACCTACTTATGAGGGACCATATAATACCAATTCGACATGACGAGAATTCAGAGCCAAATCGATATCACATGGCAACTATATTTGGTTCTAATGAAATGAAGGATCAACGAACATGAAGACATGCTCATCAATCACAGATACATGGAATTCTGTATCGTCGCAACCGATAATACGTACAACCTTCGATTGGAATGAATTAATCAAAAAAATTGGACGAAAATAGTTTAGACATTCAGAAAACTGACAATTAGGTAAAACTGTAAAACCTGCTTTAAATAGAAACCACATTAATCAAAAAAGGTCATGCATTGTAATACGATTAGTTACGAAAGTAGCCTAACCTTTGGACCATTTTGAATTTTAACTTATCGAGATATCGTTCGCGGGTAAACGGCGGGACTAACTACCACCGCCTTGACAACCGCAGCCTATGCCCGAACAAATCAGGAAGGCGCGTGCATGGATTAACGAGATTCCCACTGTCCTTATCTAAAATTTTACGCAATACTGCCGCGACGGAACCGAACAGGCGCTCGGAGACCCGTACGTGAACCGTCCCCGATACTTACGCAGGAAAGACCAGCTCGGAGCTTTAACAAGCACCAGAGCCATAGACAGATAGTCTACATTTCAAAATGTCCATATACTTACGCAGGAAAGACCAGCTCAGCAGATCGCGTTCGGATCCGTTCAGAGAAGGATCGAGATGCCGAGCGCGGGTAAACGGCGGGACTAACTACCACCGCCTTGACAACCGCAGCCTATGCCCGAACATATCAGGAAGGCGCGTGCATGGATTAACGAGATTCCCACTGTCCTTATCTAAAATTTTACGCAATACTGCCGCGACGGAACCGAACAGGCGCTCGGAGACCCGTACGTGAACCGTTCCCGATACTTACGCAGGAAAGACCAGCTCGGAGCTTTAACAAGCACCAGAGCCATAGACAGATAGTCTACATTTCAAAATGTCCATATACTTACGCAGGAAAGACCAGCTCAGCAGATCGCGTTCGGATCCGTTCAGAGAAGGATCGAGATGCCGAGCGCGGGTAAACGGCGGGACTAACTACCACCAACTTGACAACCGCAGCCTATGCCCGAACATATCAGGAAGGCGCGTGCATGGATTAACGAGATTCCCACTGTCCTTATCTAAAATTTTACGCAATACGGCCGCGACGGAACCGAACAGGCGCTCGGAGACCCGTACGTGAACCGTCCCCGATACTTACGCAGGAAAGACCAGCTCGGAGCTTTAACAAGCACCAGAGCCATAGACAGATAGTCTACATTTCAAAATGTCCATATACTTACGCAGGAAAGACCAGCTCAGACCTTTAACAAGCACCAGAGCCATAGACTCATGGTCTACATTTCAAAATGTCCCTAACTAAGATCGCGTTCGGATCCGTTCAGAGAAGGATCGAGATGCCGAGCGCGGGTAAACGGCGGGACTAACTACCACCACCTTGACAACCGCAGCCTATGCCCGAACATATCAGGAAGGCGCGTGCATGGATTAACGAGATTCCCACTGTCCTTATCTAAAATTTTACGCAATACGGCCGCGACGGAACCGAACAGGCGCTCGGAGACCCGTACGTGAACCGTCCCCGATACTTACGCAGGAAAGACCAGCTCGGAGCTTTAACAAGCACCAGAGCCATAGACAGATAGTCTACATTTCAAAATGTCCATATACTTACGCAGGAAAGACCAGCTCAGCAGATCGCGTTCGGATCCGTTCAGAGAAGGATCGAGATGCCGAGCGCGGGTAAACGGCGGGACTAACTACCACCACCTTGACAACCGCAGCCTATGCCCGAACATATCAGGAAGGCGCGTGCATGGATTAACGAGATTCCCACTGTCCTTATCTAAAATTTTACGCAATACGGCCGCGACGGAACCGAACAGGCGCTCGGAGACCCGTACGTGAACCGTCCCCGATACTTACGCAGGAAAGACCAGCTCGGAGCTTTAACAAGCACCAGAGCCATAGACAGATAGTCTACATTTCAAAATGTCCATATACTTACGCAGGAAAGACCAGCTCAGCAGATCGCGTTCGGATCCGTTCAGAGAAGGATCGAGATGCCGAGCGCGGGTAAACGGCGGGACTAACTACCACCACCTTGACAACCGCAGCCTATGCCCGAACATATCAGGAAGGCGCGTGCATGGATTAACGAGATTCCCACTGTCCTTATCTAAAATTTTACGCAATACGGCCGCGACGGAACCGAACAGGCGCTCGGAGACCCGTACGTGAACCGTCCCCGATACTTACGCAGGAAAGACCAGCTCGGAGCTTTAACAAGCACCAGAGCCATAGACAGATAGTCTACATTTCAAAATGTCCATATACTTACGCAGGAAAGACCAGCTCAGACCTTTAACAAGCACCAGAGCCATAGACTCATGGTCTACATTTCAAAATGTCCCTAACTAAGATCGCGTTCGGATCCGTTCAGAGAAGGATCGAGATGCCGAGCGCGGGTAAACGGCGGGACTAACTACCACCACCTTGACAACCGCAGCCTATGCCCGAACATATCAGGAAGGCGCGTGCATGGATTAACGAGATTCCCACTGTCCTTATCTAAAATTTTACGTAATACGGCCGCGACGGAACCGAACAGGCGCTCGGAGACCCGTACGTGAACCGTCCCCGATACTTACGCAGGAAAGACCAGCTCGGAGCTTTAACAAGCACCAGAGCCATAGACAGATAGTCTACATTTCAAAATGTCCATATACTTACGCAGGAAAGACCAGCTCAGACCTTTAACAAGCACCTGAGCCATAGACTCATGGTCTACATTTCAAAATGTCCCTAACTAAGATCGCGTTCGGATCCGTTCAGAGAAGGATCGAGATGCCGAGCGCGGGTAAACGGCGGGACTAACTACCACCACCTTGACAACCGCAGCCTATGCCCGAACATATCAGGAAGGCGCGTGCATGGATTAACGAGATTCCCACTGTCCTTATCTAAAATTTTACGCAATACGGCCGCGACGGAACCGAACAGGCGCTCGGAGACCCGTACGTGAACCGTCCCCGATACTTACGCAGGAAAGACCAGCTCGGAGCTTTAACAAGCACCAGAGCCATAGACAGATAGTCTACATTTCAAAATGTCCATATACTTACGTAGGAAAGACCAGCTCAGACCTTTAACAAGCACCAGAGCCATAGACTCATGGTCTACAATTCAAAATGTCCCTAACTAAGATCGCGTTCGGATCCGTTCAGAGAAGGATCGAGATGCCGAGCGCGGGTAAACGGCGGGACTAACTACCACCACCTTGACAACCGCAGCCTATGCCCGAACATATCAGGAAGGCGCGTGCATGGATTAACGAGATTCCCACTGTCCTTATCTAAAATTTTACGCAATACTGCCGCGACGGAACCGAACAGGCGCTCGGAGACCCGTACGTGAACCGTTCCCGATACTTACGCAGGAAAGACCAGCTCGGAGCTTTAACAAGCACCAGAGCCATAGACAGATAGTCTACATTTCAAAATGTCCATATACTTACGCAGGAAAGACCAGCTCAGACCTTTAACAAGCACCAGAGCCATAGACTCATGGTCTACATTTCAAAATGTCCCTAACTAAGATCGCGTTCGGATCCGTTCAGAGAAGGATCGAGATGCCGAGCGCGGGTAAACGGCGGGACTAACTACCACCACCTTGACAACCGCAGCCTATGCCCGAACATATCAGGAAGGCGCGTGCATGGATTAACGAGATTCCCACTGTCCTTATCTAAAATTTTACGCAATACGGCCGCGACGGAACCGAACAGGCGCTCGGAGACCCGTACGTGAACCGTCCCCGATACTTACGCAGGAAAGACCAGCTCGGAGCTTTAACAAGCACCAGAGCCATAGACAGATAGTCTACATTTCAAAATGTCCATATACTTACGTAGGAAAGACCAGCTCAGACCTTTAACAAGCACCAGAGCCATAGACTCATGGTCTACAATTCAAAATGTCCCTAACTAAGATCGCGTTCGGATCCGTTCAGAGAAGGATCGAGATGCCGAGCGCGGGTAAACGGCGGGACTAACTACCACCACCTTGACAACCGCAGCCTATGCCCGAACATATCAGGAAGGCGCGTGCATGGATTAACGAGATTCCCACTGTCCTTATCTAAAATTTTACGCAATACGGCCGCGACGGAACCGAACAGGCGCTCGGAGACCCGTACGTGAACCGTCCCCGATACTTACGCAGGAAAGACCAGCTCGGAGCTTTAACAAGCACCAGAGCCATAGACAGATAGTCTACATTTCAAAATGTCCATATACTTACGTAGGAAAGACCAGCTCAGACCTTTAACAAGCACCAGAGCCATAGACTCATGGTCTACAATTCAAAATGTCCCTAACTAAGATCGCGTTCGGATCCGTTCAGAGAAGGATCGAGATGCCGAGCGCGGGTAAACGGCGGGACTAACTACCACCACCTTGACAACCGCAGCCTATGCCCGAACATATCAGGAAGGCGCGTGCATGGATTAACGAGATTCCCACTGTCCTTATCTAAAATTTTACGTAATACGGCCGCGACGGAACCGAACAGGCGCTCGGAGACCCGTACGTGAACCGTCCCCGATACTTACGCAGGAAAGACCAGCTCGGAGCTTTAACAAGCACCAGAGCCATAGACAGATAGTCTACATTTCAAAATGTCCATATACTTACGCAGGAAAGACCAGCTCAGCAGATCGCGTTCGGATCCGTTCAGAGAAGGATCGAGATGCCGAGCGCGGGTAAACGGCGGGACTAACTACCACCAACTTGACAACCGCAGCCTATGCCCGAACATATCAGGAAGGCGCGTGCATGGATTAACGAGATTCCCACTGTCCTTATCTAAAATTTTACGCAATACGGCCGCGACGGAACCGAACAGGCGCTCGGAGACCCGTACGTGAACCGTCCCCGATACTTACGCAGGAAAGACCAGCTCGGAGCTTTAACAAGCACCAGAGCCATAGACAGATAGTCTACATTTCAAAATGTCCATATACTTACGCAGGAAAGACCAGCTCAGACCTTTAACAAGCACCAGAGCCATAGACTCATGGTCTACATTTCAAAATGTCCCTAACTAAGATCGCGTTCGGATCCGTTCAGAGAAGGATCGAGATGCCGAGCGCGGGTAAACGGCGGGACTAACTACCACCACCTTGACAACCGCAGCCTATGCCCGAACATATCAGGAAGGCGCGTGCATGGATTAACGAGATTCCCACTGTCCTTATCTAAAATTTTACGCAATACGGCCGCGACGGAACCGAACAGGCGCTCGGAGACCCGTACGTGAACCGTCCCCGATACTTACGCAGGAAAGACCAGCTCGGAGCTTTAACAAGCACCAGAGCCATAGACAGATAGTCTACATTTCAAAATGTCCATATACTTACGCAGGAAAGACCAGCTCAGCAGATCGCGTTCGGATCCGTTCAGAGAAGGATCGAGATGCCGAGCGCGGGTAAACGGCGGGACTAACTACCACCACCTTGACAACCGCAGCCTATGCCCGAACATATCAGGAAGGCGCGTGCATGGATTAACGAGATTCCCACTGTCCTTATCTAAAATTTTACGCAATACGGCCGCGACGGAACCGAACAGGCGCTCGGAGACCCGTACGTGAACCGTCCCCGATACTTACGCAGGAAAGACCAGCTCGGAGCTTTAACAAGCACCAGAGCCATAGACAGATAGTCTACATTTCAAAATGTCCATATACTTACGTAGGAAAGACCAGCTCAGACCTTTAACAAGCACCAGAGCCATAGACTCATGGTCTACAATTCAAAATGTCCCTAACTAAGATCGCGTTCGGATCCGTTCAGAGAAGGATCGAGATGCCGAGCGCGGGTAAACGGCGGGACTAACTACCACCACCTTGACAACCGCAGCCTATGCCCGAACATATCAGGAAGGCGCGTGCATGGATTAACGAGATTCCCACTGTCCTTATCTAAAATTTTACGCAATACGGCCGCGACGGAACCGAACAGGCGCTCGGAGACCCGTACGTGAACCGTCCCCGATACTTACGCAGGAAAGACCAGCTCGGAGCTTTAACAAGCACCAGAGCCATAGACAGATAGTCTACATTTCAAAATGTCCATATACTTACGCAGGAAAGACCAGCTCAGCAGATCGCGTTCGGATCCGTTCAGAGAAGGATCGAGATGCCGAGCGCGGGTAAACGGCGGGACTAACTACCACCACCTTGACAACCGCAGCCTATGCCCGAACATATCAGGAAGGCGCGTGCATGGATTAACGAGATTCCCACTGTCCTTATCTAAAATTTTACGCAATACGGCCGCGACGGAACCGAACAGGCGCTCGGAGACCCGTACGTGAACCGTCCCCGATACTTACGCAGGAAAGACCAGCTCGGAGCTTTAACAAGCACCAGAGCCATAGACAGATAGTCTACATTTCAAAATGTCCATATACTTACGCAGGAAAGACCAGCTCAGACCTTTAACAAGCACCAGAGCCATAGACTCATGGTCTACATTTCAAAATGTCCCTAACTAAGATCGCGTTCGGATCCGTTCAGAGAAGGATCGAGATGCCGAGCGCGGGTAAACGGCGGGACTAACTACCACCACCTTGACAACCGCAGCCTATGCCCGAACATATCAGGAAGGCGCGTGCATGGATTAACGAGATTCCCACTGTCCTTATCTAAAATTTTACGTAATACGGCCGCGACGGAACCGAACAGGCGCTCGGAGACCCGTACGTGAACCGTCCCCGATACTTACGCAGGAAAGACCAGCTCGGAGCTTTAACAAGCACCAGAGCCATAGACAGATAGTCTACATTTCAAAATGTCCATATACTTACGCAGGAAAGACCAGCTCAGACCTTTAACAAGCACCAGAGCCATAGACTCATGGTCTACATTTCAAAATGTCCCTAACTAAGATCGCGTTCGGATCCGTTCAGAGAAGGATCGAGATGCCGAGCGCGGGTAAACGGCGGGACTAACTACCACCACCTTGACAACCGCAGCCTATGCCCGAACATATCAGGAAGGCGCGTGCATGGATTAACGAGATTCCCACTGTCCTTATCTAAAATTTTACGCAATACGGCCGCGACGGAACCGAACAGGCGCTCGGAGACCCGTACGTGAACCGTCCCCGATACTTACGCAGGAAAGACCAGCTCGGAGCTTTAACAAGCACCAGAGCCATAGACAGATAGTCTACATTTCAAAATGTCCATATACTTACGTAGGAAAGACCAGCTCAGACCTTTAACAAGCACCAGAGCCATAGACTCATGGTCTACAATTCAAAATGTCCCTAACTAAGATCGCGTTCGGATCCGTTCAGAGAAGGATCGAGATGCCGAGCGCGGGTAAACGGCGGGACTAACTACCACCACCTTGACAACCGCAGCCTATGCCCGAACATATCAGGAAGGCGCGTGCATGGATTAACGAGATTCCCACTGTCCTTATCTAAAATTTTACGCAATACTGCCGCGACGGAACCGAACAGGCGCTCGGAGACCCGTACGTGAACCGTTCCCGATACTTACGCAGGAAAGACCAGCTCGGAGCTTTAACAAGCACCAGAGCCATAGACAGATAGTCTACATTTCAAAATGTCCATATACTTACGCAGGAAAGACCAGCTCAGACCTTTAACAAGCACCAGAGCCATAGACTCATGGTCTACATTTCAAAATGTCCCTAACTAAGATCGCGTTCGGATCCGTTCAGAGAAGGATCGAGATGCCGAGCGCGGGTAAACGGCGGGACTAACTACCACCACCTTGACAACCGCAGCCTATGCCCGAACATATCAGGAAGGCGCGTGCATGGATTAACGAGATTCCCACTGTCCTTATCTAAAATTTTACGCAATACGGCCGCGACGGAACCGAACAGGCGCTCGGAGACCCGTACGTGAACCGTCCCCGATACTTACGCAGGAAAGACCAGCTCGGAGCTTTAACAAGCACCAGAGCCATAGACAGATAGTCTACATTTCAAAATGTCCATATACTTACGTAGGAAAGACCAGCTCAGACCTTTAACAAGCACCAGAGCCATAGACTCATGGTCTACAATTCAAAATGTCCCTAACTAAGATCGCGTTCGGATCCGTTCAGAGAAGGATCGAGATGCCGAGCGCGGGTAAACGGCGGGACTAACTACCACCACCTTGACAACCGCAGCCTATGCCCGAACATATCAGGAAGGCGCGTGCATGGATTAACGAGATTCCCACTGTCCTTATCTAAAATTTTACGCAATACTGCCACGACGGAACCGAACAGGCGCTCGGAGACCCGTACGTGAACCGTTCCCGATACTTACGCAGGAAAGACCAGCTCGGAGCTTTAACAAGCACCAGAGCCATAGACAGATAGTCTACATTTCAAAATGTCCATATACTTACGCAGGAAAGACCAGCTCAGACCTTTAACAAGCACCAGAGCCATAGACTCATGGTCTACATTTCAAAATGTCCCTAACTAAGATCGCGTTCGGATCCGTTCAGAGAAGGATCGAGATGCCGAGCGCGGGTAAACGGCGGGACTAACTACCACCACCTTGACAACCGCAGCCTATGCCCGAACATATCAGGAAGGCGCGTGCATGGATTAACGAGATTCCCACTGTCCTTATCTAAAATTTTACGTAATACGGCCGCGACGGAACCGAACAGGCGCTCGGAGACCCGTACGTGAACCGTCCCCGATACTTACGCAGGAAAGACCAGCTCGGAGCTTTAACAAGCACCAGAGCCATAGACAGATAGTCTACATTTCAAAATGTCCATATACTTACGCAGGAAAGACCAGCTCAGACCTTTAACAAGCACCAGAGCCATAGACTCATGGTCTACATTTCAAAATGTCCCTAACTAAGATCGCGTTCGGATCCGTTCAGAGAAGGATCGAGATGCCGAGCGCGGGTAAACGGCGGGACTAACTACCACCACCTTGACAACCGCAGCCTATGCCCGAACATATCAGGAAGGCGCGTGCATGGATTAACGAGATTCCCACTGTCCTTATCTAAAATTTTACGCAATACTGCCGCGACGGAACCGAACAGGCGCTCGGAGACCCGTACGTGAACCGTCCCCGATACTTACGCAGGAAAGACCAGCTCGGAGCTTTAACAAGCACCAGAGCCATAGACAGATAGTCTACATTTCAAAATGTCCATATACTTACGCAGGAAAGACCAGCTCAGACCTTTAACAAGCACCAGAGCCATAGACTCATGGTCTACATTTCAAAATGTCCCTAACTAAGATCGCGTTCGGATCCGTTCAGAGAAGGATCGAGATGCCGAGCGCGGGTAAACGGCGGGACTAACTACCACCACCTTGACAACCGCAGCCTATGCCCGAACATATCAGGAAGGCGCGTGCATGGATTAACGAGATTCCCACTGTCCTTATCTAAAATTTTACGCAATACGGCCGCGACGGAACCGAACAGGCGCTCGGAGACCCGTACGTGAACCGTCCCCGATACTTACGCAGGAAAGACCAGCTCGGAGCTTTAACAAGCACCAGAGCCATAGACAGATAGTCTACATTTCAAAATGTCCATATACTTACGCAGGAAAGACCAGCTCAGACCTTTAACAAGCACCAGAGCCATAGACTCATGGTCTACAATTCAAAATGTCCCTAACTAAGATCGCGTTCGGATCCGTTCAGAGAAGGATCGAGATGCCGAGCGCGGGTAAACGGCGGGACTAACTACCACCACCTTGACAACCGCAGCCTATGCCCGAACATATCAGGAAGGCGCGTGCATGGATTAACGAGATTCCCACTGTCCTTATCTAAAATTTTACGCAATACTGCCGCGACGGAACCGAACAGGCGCTCGGAGACCCGTACGTGAACCGTTCCCGATACTTACGCAGGAAAGACCAGCTCGGAGCTTTAACAAGCACCAGAGCCATAGACAGATAGTCTACATTTCAAAATGTCCATATACTTACGCAGGAAAGACCAGCTCAGACCTTTAACAAGCACCAGAGCCATAGACTCATGGTCTACATTTCAAAATGTCCCTAACTAAGATCGCGTTCGGATCCGTTCAGAGAAGGATCGAGATGCCGAGCGCGGGTAAACGGCGGGACTAACTACCACCACCTTGACAACCGCAGCCTATGCCCGAACATATCAGGAAGGCGCGTGCATGGATTAACGAGATTCCCACTGTCCTTATCTAAAATTTTACGTAATACGGCCGCGACGGAACCGAACAGGCGCTCGGAGACCCGTACGTGAACCGTCCCCGATACTTACGCAGGAAAGACCAGCTCGGAGCTTTAACAAGCACCAGAGCCATAGACAGATAGTCTACATTTCAAAATGTCCATATACTTACGCAGGAAAGACCAGCTCAGACCTTTAACAAGCACCTGAGCCATAGACTCATGGTCTACATTTCAAAATGTCCCTAACTAAGATCGCGTTCGGATCCGTTCAGAGAAGGATCGAGATGCCGAGCGCGGGTAAACGGCGGGACTAACTACCACCACCTTGACAACCGCAGCCTATGCCCGAACATATCAGGAAGGCGCGTGCATGGATTAACGAGATTCCCACTGTCCTTATCTAAAATTTTACGCAATACTGCCGCGACGGAACCGAACAGGCGCTCGGAGACCCGTACGTGAACCGTCCCCGATACTTACGCAGGAAAGACCAGCTCGGAGCTTTAACAAGCACCAGAGCCATAGACAGATAGTCTACATTTCAAAATGTCCATATACTTACGCAGGAAAGACCAGCTCAGCAGATCGCGTTCGGATCCGTTCAGAGAAGGATCGAGATGCCGAGCGCGGGTAAACGGCGGGACTAACTACCACCACCTTGACAACCGCAGCCTATGCCCGAACATATCAGGAAGGCGCGTGCATGGATTAACGAGATTCCCACTGTCCTTATCTAAAATTTTACGCAATACTGCCGCGACGGAACCGAACAGGCGCTCGGAGACCCGTACGTGAACCGTCCCCGATACTTACGCAGGAAAGACCAGCTCGGAGTTTTAACAAGCACCAGAGCCATAGACAGATAGTCTACATTTCAAAATGTCCATATACTTACGCAGGAAAGACCAGCTCAGCAGATCGCGTTCGCATCCGTTCAGAGAAGGATCGAGATGCCGAGCGCGGGTAAACGGCGGGACTAACTACCACCGCCTTGACAACCGCAGCCTATGCCCGAACATATCAGGAAGGCGCGTGCATGGATTAACGAGATTCCTACTGCCCCCCTAACTTCTCTCCGCTTGGGGAGTAGGACTTGCTAGGACTACTGTTTCAGCGATAGTCCTAATCATAGAGAAAGACAAATAATGCTCATCTTGTAGTGTGGAAAATTGGCAAACTCATAGTAGCAATGGTCCCAGGGTGCTTTGTCCATTCCACCACTCGGACACGGCCAGTTCCGTCAACTCTGCCAAGACTCCCTAACCTAAAACATTAAAAATCATAACTAGACTATTGATATTCCGATGGGAGGATGATTGGCATTAGGAATGATTGAACAATATGAAACACAATCACGAAGTTACTGCACCGTCCTACGGGGTCGCTATCTCAATAGACCTCATACCTTGCAAATCAAACATATAAGTCATCTAACTAATAAACTTCGAGCAGATAAGTCTAATATAAACAAATGTAGTATTCAACATATCCGAAAGTACTTAAGCAAAGGTAGAATCCTGGCCTGTTGGCGTTCGGTCATCAAGTGCAGAGGAACCGCAGGTTGATGTGGATAGCTTCGGACATGTGATTTCCAGATTGATCACGGTCGGCTCTACCAGTTCTGTCAGGGGAACTGGACACGGATAACCTAAAAAATACAAAAAATGTAAATACACCGCTGGTATCTTAATTGGAAGGTGACTAGCAACAAAATAAAATGAAATAAAAGTGGTTAAACAATATCAAAACATATCTACGGCGTCAAATTCACCCTGAAATAATACGAAATATTCATACAAAAGTACAATCTAGTGACACAGATGGTGTCCGACATAACCTCCAAGTGGTGCGAGGGGGTAAAACAAACAAGTCACAGGTCGACAAATCACATAAGATCGGTCTAATCCATAAGAAAACCTAAAAACACAACAATAACAAAATAAAATAAACAAAACGTTTAAACAGAACGAAGACATAACCTCCAATGCGTGTACGTCAATTCTAATGAATGAGAGACGAAAACAATATCCAACGACATAAAGTAGAGAAAGAAATCAGGCGGCGCGCGCCATCTAGCGAGAACCAAGACAATCAAAGAATAGGATTTTCAAATATAGAGAAGCGTAAAATTGTCAAGAATATCATTAAAAATCTTTGAAAATTGTATTATATTATATTCTATTCTATTCTAAATTAATGATATAAATAGAATATGATATAAAATATCCTTAGCTAAGCATCAGAATTCACCCACAGTCGAAACAAAGGAAGAGATATATTCACATCAAGGAAGGCTCTTCGAAACAATCTAACCTAAATTGCAATAACAACAATAAGTAACCTATGATAAATCACTAGATTAACAAACATATACATACATAAACGGCACTCTCACCTAGATTTCAAACTTACTCAAAAATGCTAATTATATAAGGCAATACAGGTCATCACGGATAATCCTCAAAGGAAGTGCACATCCGAGAGGATGTCAAGGGGCAAGTCAGTAACTGTGTATAACCGCAGCAACTCGGAATAAGCGAAAGATTGTTGCATGGAATATATAAACATCTTCAAACTAACATCCGGTCAAATCTCTCAATGTCATTTAGTTGCTCACTAAAAGCAACAATATCATTCAATTACCTTAAAGGTAACCATACGAAGTAACTAATTGGTACCCTATAGTCAATAAATAGACACTTACTGTATAAACTACCCTAATGAAAAGAAATACATGGGTTGACTGTCATGCATGGCCTTCCTACGGAGACAGTCATCGTACCAATGCATCCAAGTGGGGTGTTGGTCCAACAGTAAGGACATGATCATTAAACTAAAAATTCACAATATAGAATTAGTAGGTAGTGAATCGGATCGACAATTATAAATAATAAACGCATATATAGCTGGAGACCACCAAATCCAGTCGCAACAATAAATGACAGTCTATCATAACTCGTCGCACAATTATGTTCCATAGTAATCTCCAAACGATGACACGGCACTAATAGTCGGTCCGAAACGATAAATTAAAGCAACTTTCATCTCATTTTCAATTGATCACATCAAATTCTAAGAACAAATAACATAACCTCATAAATACAGCTGACATGTACCGGTTCGATATACAGAAATCCTAATCTTTGCAAATCCGATCATAACAATTAGGAAATAATTAATGAAATGAATGAGAAATTAGAAAGATACGATATCGATACAATAAAATGGATATTGTTCAATACTCTCATTAAGAAGAGACTGCATGCACGAAGATTCAGAGAAAGGTATTGTCAAAAGTATTGCGATCTATAAAATATCGTCGTAACTCTGTCGTATATCACAAAACCTCTCAAAATTAAAACTTATGCCTGTTATTTTACTACTTAAGCTAAAATAATAAAATTCTCTTTTTCAGCTGTCTTGGTGGTCCTGAAAAGGACCGATATTTGATGATAAAATAGGTTACATTCGTTTTATTTAGTTTTGCTATCTGTCTTTTTAGGTAACAATACAGCTTGGATATTTGGCAGAACGCCGCCCTGGGCTATAGTAACTCCGGATAGGAGTTTGTTCAATTCTTCGTCGTTTCTGATGGCCAATTGCAAATGCCTAGGGATAATCCTGGTTTTCTTGTTATCTCTAGCGGCGTTACCCGCCAATTCGAGAACCTCGGCTGCCAGATATTCCATTACGGCAGCTAAGTAGACGGGAGCACCGGCCCCTACGCGTTCGGCATAATTCCCTTTCCTTAAAAGTCTGTGAATACGACCGACAGGGAATTGTAATCCCGCTCGGTTAGAACGAGACTTCGCCTTTCCCTTCACTTTTCCGCCTTTACCACGTCCGGACATTTTACTATCGATTGCTTCTAGAACTCGCTCGCCTTAGAGTTGAAATCTGTACTAAAACTGTCAACATACTAGCAACGAATTTTGTTCGTAAGCCGAACGCATGATCTCGTACGCGACCAATGAAAGGCTAACTCAGATAATAGGCGGGGCTTAGGAGTGTATTTAAGGAGCCTATAAATTCTAAGGATTCCTGAAATTTGTTTTAGTCTAGTACTTTTCGTGGTTCCTTTAATATCGTAATATTTATTTCGAAATGCCTCCGAAAACAAGCGGTAAGGCGGCCAAAAAGGCCGGTAAGGCTCAGAAAAATATCTCCAAAAGTGACAAGAAAAAGAAACGCAAGAGGAAGGAAAGCTACGCGATCTACATTTACAAAGTTTTAAAGCAAGTTCATCCCGATACGGGTATCTCCAGCAAGGCCATGTCGATCATGAATTCTTTCGTGAACGATATATTCGAAAGGATAGCCGCCGAAGCGTCCCGTCTCGCTCATTACAATAAAAGATCTACTATCACAAGCAGAGAAATCCAAACTGCCGTGCGATTATTGCTGCCCGGTGAATTGGCTAAGCACGCCGTTAGTGAAGGTACCAAAGCCGTCACTAAATATACCAGTTCTAAGTAAACCATAAGCCTTGAATATCATAAAGGAGAAAACGGTTCTTTTCAGAGCCACAATTTAGATAAATAAAAAAAGAAATAATCTTAAAAAAATTAATTTTATATATTATACAGCTGTAGTATCCAATATTGAAATACAAATTTTGTTATCAACAGTATATTATTATTCTTTGGTTATTAGTGATTACATTATTTTTTCTTTAGTTTTTAAAAACAATGCGTATAAGTACACCGACTGTTATTAATTACTAACATGTAGTCGAATATAACTCTGAGATAAAAATCCATAACTCTTTTAGTGGTTTATATAAATATCGATAAAAGAATATTAATTGAATTATCTTCTTTTTCTTTGATTAAATTTAGGTGGTTCTGAAAAGAACCGTTTTTTTTTGTTGCAAAATACGACTATAAGTAGAGTATTATAAATGATAGAAAATAAAGTTTAGGCACGTTCGCCTCTGATACGTCTGGCTAGCTGAATATCCTTGGGCATGATGGTTACTCGCTTTGCATGTATCGCACATAAATTAGTATCCTCAAAAAGGCCAACTAAATAAGCTTCGCTGGCCTCTTGTAAAGCCATTACCGCCGAACTTTGAAAACGTAAATCGGTCTTGAAATCTTGAGCGATTTCGCGAACCAATCGTTGAAAAGGTAATTTCCTAATCAATAATTCGGTGCTCTTTTGATAACGACGAATCTCCCGCAAAGCGACCGTCCCAGGTCGGTAGCGATGTGGTTTCTTAACGCCACCGGTAGCTGGAGCGCTTTTCCTGGCCGCTTTGGTAGCCAATTGTTTCCTAGGAGCTTTACCTCCTGTTGATTTTCGCGCAGTTTGCTTGGTACGAGCCATATTTTTAAAATAGAGGTAATGAGAAAAATTAACAAACGCAAACGACGGCGACCCCTTTCGGACTGATTCGGTCATAAAATCAGAGAGTCCTTTTTATAACATGTTATCTAATCTGATTGGTCCGTTTTGTGCCAGTGGGCGGAACTCAATCCTAAGTCTACAAAACCGGGCTGATTGAATGTAATCGACAACAGTTGTCCGTAGCACTCGTGTTGTGAGCGCGCTACTTATTCGAGATCATTTATTTTTTTTGTATTAGGTTCGATAAAAGATGACCGGCAGAGGTAAAGGTGGTAAAGGTTTGGGAAAAGGAGGAGCCAAGCGGCATCGTAAAGTGCTTCGTGATAATATCCAAGGTATTACGAAGCCCGCCATTAGAAGATTGGCTAGACGAGGCGGCGTAAAACGTATATCTGGTCTGATTTACGAAGAGACCAGAGGTGTTTTAAAAGTGTTTTTGGAAAACGTCATCAGAGATGCCGTTACATATACCGAACACGCCAAAAGAAAAACCGTTACCGCAATGGATGTAGTATACGCCTTGAAACGTCAAGGACGTACATTATACGGGTTTGGAGGTTAAGTCACATTTTATTCGCGAACTAACGTGAAATGTGACCCTCAAAATTAATTTTAGAAAAATTAAACAACGGTTCTTTTCAGAACCACAAATTTATCGATATTTAAAAAACGGAAGCTCTATTAGGATTTAAGGATAATCTTTCAATCATTACAATCATCATAATTTTATTTAAAATAATAATTTAAGTATAACTGGCCCTAATTATTTGAGGGTTTGGATTCCAAAACTCTATACTTAATAAATAGACCGCCCCTTAAATTCATCGTTAATTACATAGATTATATACAAGGCGCGATGTTATAATACGGTTCGATTTTACTAAAGGAGAACCGCTAGAAATAAATCCTTCATATTATTTCGACTTAATTGTTGTTTAATAAAACGATAATTATTGGTATTGGAATGTCTCTTAATTTATCTTACACACCCAAAAAACAATCTTTAAAGTACTTAAACTGTTTATTAGAATATTTTAAATAATTAGTAAGTGCAAGTCATAATATGAGTTTTAATTTTAAGTTCTTTTTTTGTTTTATTATTTTGGTGGTCCTGAAAAGGACCGATAGTTAAAAGGTTTTTGTACGACACAAAAACCCTAAGGCTCATGTAACTTATTTGGTTTTACTATCTGTTTTTTTCGGTAACAATACGGCCTGGATGTTTGGTAGAACGCCGCCCTGGGCTATAGTAACACCGGAGAGGAGTTTGTTCAGTTCTTCGTCATTTCTGATGGCCAATTGTAAATGCCTAGGGATAATCCTTGTTTTCTTGTTGTCTCTAGCGGCGTTACCTGCCAACTCGAGAACTTCGGCCGCCAAATATTCCATTACGGCAGCTAAGTAGACGGGAGCACCGGCCCCTACGCGTTCGGCATAATTTCCTTTCCTTAAAAGCCGGTGAATACGGCCAACAGGAAATTGTAATCCCGCTCGGTTGGAACGAGATTTCGCCTTTCCCTTCACTTTTCCACCCTTACCACGTCCAGACATTGTATTGCTAACTTTTTTAAACTAAAAATAACCGAAAAACTAATGGCGACAACGCTCACGTCCTTTCGACAACGAATGAACAACTGGCAGTGAACTGTCCAGCGAATAGCTTTTATTCGGCAACTTCTCAAAACACTAGTACGTTTCCTACTCGACCAATCAGAGCTTTCTACGACATAACGCCAAGAATGGGCGGAGCTTAGAAGTGTAGCGTCATTTATCAAATAATTAAACGACTATAGGTATATTTCGGTTTAGTCTTTTATCTTTTGCTGTATGGGTAGGTCGCGAATCTCATTCGTTTAAAATGCCACCGAAGACAAGCGGTAAAGCGGCAAAAAAGGCTGGAAAAGCCCAGAAAAACATTTCTAAGAGCGATAAGAAAAAGAAGCGTAGGAGGAAGGAAAGCTACGCGATTTACATATACAAAGTTTTAAAGCAGGTTCATCCCGATACGGGTATTTCCAGCAAGGCCATGTCGATTATGAATTCTTTCGTGAACGATATATTCGAAAGGATAGCCGCCGAAGCGTCGCGCCTCGCCCATTACAATAAAAGATCGACCATCACGAGCAGAGAAATCCAAACCGCCGTTAGGTTATTGTTACCCGGTGAATTGGCTAAGCATGCCGTTAGCGAAGGTACCAAAGCTGTCACTAAATATACCAGTTCTAAGTAAACGAAATATATTATTTTGAAGGTGATCATAATAATATGAAGGGTGGAAAACGGCTCTTTTCAGAGCCCCAAAATGTTTAAAGAAGAAAAAAAGAAATAAACTATTGTTAAGAAGATAGGATATATACGAAGTCAAATAAATTAAAATATAGTAATCGTTCATAAAAATGTTAAAATATCCAGAAAAAAATATTTTATTTTATATATTCATTCCTTTACGGTAACATAATAACAGTATATGTGATACCCCTTTCTTATCGTGATATAAACTTCAAGTCAATCCAGCAGGTGTTCACACCTTATTACTAAGGATTCCTCAATATTCACAATATATTTGTGAGCATAATATTCTAAATTCAATTCACAAATATTATAACTAAAGCGTCATATAAACGGAAAAAATATCAATGTCTCTTTTTTCTAATAGAAGTTGGTGGTTCTGAGAAGAACCTTTTTTTTTCATATAAATACAAAAAACGACCTTAATATAGGACAGCCGTAGCATTTATGCACGTTCGCCTCTAATGCGTCTGGCTAATTGAATGTCCTTAGGCATGATAGTTACTCGTTTAGCATGGATCGCACACAAATTGGTGTCTTCAAAGAGACCAACCAAATAGGCCTCGCTAGCTTCTTGCAAAGCCATCACTGCCGAACTTTGGAAACGTAAATCGGTCTTGAAATCCTGAGCGATTTCGCGAACCAATCGTTGGAAAGGCAATTTCCTAATCAATAATTCGGTACTCTTCTGATAGCGTCGGATTTCTCTTAGAGCGACCGTACCGGGTCTGTAACGATGCGGTTTTTTAACACCACCGGTAGCGGGAGCGCTTTTCCTGGCTGCTTTAGTAGCCAATTGTTTTCTGGGAGCCTTACCTCCGGTTGATTTTCGAGCAGTTTGCTTGGTACGAGCCATCGTCTAAACGGGTCTGACTTCAAACGTGTAGGAAGAATTACAAGCGCAAGCACCAACGAACTTTTGGAAACTGATCGAAGGTGTCAAAGAAATCTCCCTTTTTAATAATGTGTGAAGATATTCTGATTGGTCCGCTAGCATCTGTGGGCGGGACCCGATTCGAACTCAACAAAACCCATGGTAGGATTTGAAATTGAAATAGTTACCCGTAGTATTCGAGGTGTACGCTGCACAATTCGATTATAAATTTGCTTTCTTTTAATACTAAATTGAATAAATCATGACGGGCAGAGGTAAAGGTGGTAAAGGTTTGGGAAAAGGAGGCGCTAAGCGGCATCGTAAAGTGCTTCGTGATAATATCCAAGGTATTACGAAACCCGCCATCAGAAGATTGGCTAGGCGGGGTGGAGTTAAACGTATATCCGGTCTAATTTATGAAGAAACCAGAGGTGTATTAAAAGTATTTTTGGAAAACGTTATCAGAGACGCCGTCACTTATACCGAACACGCCAAAAGGAAAACCGTTTTACTGCCATGGATGTAGTATACGCCCTCAAACGCCAAGGACGAACCCTATACGGATTTGGCGGTTAAATAAAGTATTATATATGCTGACCAATTAAAACAGAACAACGTATCTATTCAACTAAAGAAAACAACGGTTCTTTTCAGAGCCACAAATTTACTAGCATAAAAAAAGAAATTTATTATTCGAAAATGGACTAAGATGACGTTAAATTTTATTAAATATCTGCTCCTTTCATCTAAGATTTACTTGTAAAGTAACAAATATACTGCATTATAATAGACGATCGTAATATAAAAAGATAGATAAAGTTTAAAATAAGATTTCATAATAAATGTTAGGTTAATGACAAGAATGTAAATGATGGTGAACAATCGAATACCGAATCTTCGTTGAAGCTTTAATATAGTTTTCCTTTAGAGAGAAAATACTCCGAGATAAACTTCGCGTCGATGAGCTTGGAGAATCCTTAAGATTTCAAAGAAGGTACGGTAGTTCTACGCACGTATGTATGGAGATCGCGTTCCATGTATTTATTGACTTTAGATAACTATTTATGAAAACAGATTTCAACTAAAGAAGCAAAATATACTATAATATATATGAGCATTGTATCGATACAGAAGGGTTTGACACGATATTCTTATAGACGTCTCGATATCGTTGCTCACCCGATACGTTCGATTGTAACCCAGAGTTCGGATGGTGTTAAGAAACCGTTAAATAAGAAGTATATTAGTATAGGATCGGTTAATTTTCATGTCATTGTTTTCTTACAGTTAATTCGACAACGGTACGTTTCGATATAGATTCGTTTTGGACAACGAACAATCTGTACCGCATCAATTAGGAATAATATGTCTCGTTTCTCCAATAATAGCATTAGATCTGTACGGAATTGCATTTATATCAAAAGACGATATATCGGGGGACGTAGATTTGAAAAGATATATTTTCATAGTTATAACCGAAAGTCTATAACTCGAATGTAAATTGGTAGTTTCGACGGAATCGAGAGCAACGCTTGATTTTGTGCTTCCTTCTAAGACGATAGTCAACGTAAAATTTATTGGTAAAGTTTGCTACTTCTACTACGTTTTATCTTTTAACGCCTCGAACATAAATCGTATGATATTCTAAAGGATTTATGTATTTAATATGAGAAATAAGTAAACGGTTCCAAGCTCGATGAACGTTTCGACGAAGCCGGAATATGGAACGTCGTTCGCGCTCGACCGTTCAGTCCTCCGTTCGGCTCATATCATATAGGGTACGCATTAAATGAGAGCGACCGCCAGACAGTTAAAATACGCGAACGAGAAGCATACGCACGTACGTAACTTTGTCAAACGAATCGTGATTAGAACGTTCTTATAAGAAAATTAAGAAATTATATCAGAATGTCGGACGTCGATATTAGCGGACAAGCGGTTTCTCCTTCGTCGAATCAAGGGAGTGGAGGAAATTCCGCCGCCGTTGTTAACGCATCGTCAACAGGCACACCGGCCGGGTCGAATTCATCTTCGGTGTCGGCTACGGGAGCCGCATCAGCTACAGCCGGTAGCGCAGGTTCGTCTGCAGGAGGGAAGAAAGAAAAATCCACTTCGAGCAAGGCGAAGAGTTCTAAATCGAAAGTTAGTCATCCTCCGATCGCTGATATGGTAACGAGTGCAATTAAAGGATTGAAAGAGAAAGGCGGAACTTCCTTCAGAGCTATTAAAAAATACATAGCGGCCAATTACAAAGTGGATGCTGACAAATTATCGCCCTTTATAAAGAAATATATAAAGACGTGGATCGCTTCGGGTGTTTTGGTACAAACGAAGGGCAAAGGAGCTTCCGGATCATTTAAATTAGCGGCTTCGGCACGTAAAGCAGGAGGTACGACAGCCGCAGGTACGAAGAAAAGAAAAACGGCCACTGCCAAAACCGGACAGAAAATAAACGAAAACCAGTAGGAGGTGCCGCGACAGCTACGACAGCCGGTGGTAAAAAAGCGTCTGCCAAAAAAACCTCAGAGAAAACGGAAAAAAAGACGACCGCCGCCTCCGCCTCAACTAAGAAAACCACAGCTAAAAGTAAGAAAGGTGAATCTGCAACTTTGGCCGAGAAAAAGCTTCTGCCAAAAAAGCCGTCGAAAAGAAAACAGGAAAGAAATCTACCGCCGCCACGACTACGTCCGCTTCCAATGCCGCCGCTAATAGTTCATCTTCGAAAGCAGCAAAAAGCAACACGGCCGCAAGATCCCCGAAATCGCCTTCCAAAGCGAAAAAATCTAATAAAGCCGGACCTACGAAAAAGCCCAAGGCGCCTAAACCGAAAAGTGCTAAGACGACGACCTCAACTGTTCGTGTTGCCGCTGGTGAAGGTGCGAAAACTAAAAAACCAGTATCACCAAAGAAAAAGAAATAAAACTATTTCTACTACGTATGACGATATATTAAACAGGCGACACATTTCATCGTCAGATCAAGAAGACACGGAGTTGAAAATTACAAATATCCCGACACTCCTGGACGTGCTACGACTTCCCTAAAAAATACGTTCGTCCAAGACCGTATTTTTTTAATAGAAAAAAAAAACGGTTCTTTTCAGAACCACAATATAACTTTATAAAAGAAAGAATATTTATATAATTTATTTATTATCTTATTATTACTTAAATGATTATTTTCTAGATAGAGCCGTAACTAATTAGGGAACCGATCGATCGATACTCTAAAACAGTAATAAAGGAATATTCAGTACAGATCAGATTATTTATAAATTTTCTAGTTAATATTTATTCTTTAATAAGAACGCGTATTCTAACTTCTTTTTTATACGATTTTGTTGGCCCTGAAAAGGACCGATATTAAAGGGCGTATGCAAAACTTTAAACGGTTTGCGTTATCTATTTGGTTTTGCTGTCTGTCTTTTTAGGCAATAATACTGCTTGAATGTTAGGCAAGACGCCGCCCTGGGCAATAGTAACGCCAGATAACAGTTTATTCAATTCCTCGTCGTTTCTGATGGCCAATTGTAAATGCCTAGGGATAATCCTTGTTTTCTTGTTGTCTCTAGCGGCGTTACCCGCCAACTCGAGAACTTCGGCCGCCAGATATTCCATTACGGCAGCTAAGTAAACGGGAGCACCGGCCCCTACGCGTTCGGCATAATTTCCTTTCCTTAGAAGTCGGTGAATACGACCGACAGGAAATTGTAATCCCGCACGATTGGAACGAGACTTCGCCTTTCCCTTCACTTTTCCGCCTTTACCACGTCCGGACATGTTAATCTCGATCGTTGTTAGATACTGCTCACCTTTAAATCAAAAACGGTACTGGAAATTTCTTACAGATCGGCCTGGAATTTTGTCCGCGAGCCAAACTCGTTATATCATACGCGACCAATCAGACTCTAACTCGGGCTATGGGCGGGGCTTAGAAGTGTTCCTTCGAATGTTATAAGTTCTAGAATTAAAGGCATTTTTTTAGTTAAGTACTCTTTGAGGTACGTGAGACGTCGGGATTTTTATTTCGAAATGCCACCGAAGACAAGCGGTAAGGCGGCCAAGAAAGCCGGAAAAGCCCAGAAAAATATCTCTAAGAGCGACAAGAAAAAGAAGCGCAGGAGGAAGGAAAGCTATGCGATTTACATATACAAAGTTTTAAAGCAGGTTCATCCCGATACGGGTATCTCCAGCAAGGCCATGTCGATCATGAATTCTTTCGTGAACGATATATTCGAAAGGATAGCCGCCGAAGCGTCGCGTCTCGCCCATTACAATAAGAGATCAACGATCACGAGCAGAGAAATCCAAACCGCCGTTAGGTTATTGTTACCCGGTGAGTTGGCTAAGCACGCCGTTAGCGAAGGTACCAAAGCAGTCACCAAATATACCAGTTCTAAGTAAATTAATTCACATACCTATGTGTGTTTCAATATACTACTTACCTGCAAAATCGGTTCTTTTCAGAACCACAATTGGATATACATTTTAAAAAATGAAATGTTAAACAGTAGCTGACATTTTATAAAAACAGAATTTTCAGATATATATATATATATTGTAGTTATTGTATTGAATTATATTATATCATTATAATCTGTTATATAGTAAGTATATAGAATAAGTTTTGTAAAAATGGTACGGCCCGAGATTGTTATTTAAAAATAAGGTAAAGTATTTCTGGAGTGACTTCGAAAATATGTGTATTCATTTTTATTACGTTTATGACTATATGATAATTAATTTATTTTTCCTAACTGTGGCTAATTGTGGATTGTGGCTAATTTCTACACGATAAGTATTAATCACGGGAACGTCTCGAAATGAACAAATAGGAACTGTAATTAATCAAGAATTTAGAATGGAACTATCGTCCTAATATAATGAGGATCGTCAAAGAGAAGATACTTTTTTTTTCGTTTACTAGGTTGACCTTGCTTGGGGACAGTGGAACTCAGTGGAAAATCGCTGATGGTGGGTGAGGAGGATAGGCCTGTGGTCAGAATCGATATCTTGGAGTACTTGCAGGTCAGAGGCTTGATTCGAATTTTGATAGATAAAAAAGTCAATTATTGTCGGTCGATTGGAGGAGTAGTGAGTTGGTTCGCTTGGAGCAATAAGCCCAAGTTCCAACTCATCTATTATCCCGGCCGATAGTAATTCTTCCAATAGCTGTGTGGTTGATGGCGTTGAAAATGGCCTGAAAATCTCCTTGGTCATCTGAATATGTTCCGAAGAGTATTTCGCCAATGGAGATCGGGTTCGTGTTCTAGTG
>NW_027473131.1:0-7500 GCF_030347505.1 Rhynchophorus ferrugineus
GTGCTTGTTAAAGCTCCGAGCTGGTCTTTCCTGCGTAAGTATCGGGGACGGTTCACGTACGGGTCTCCGAGCGCCTGTTCGGTTCCGTCGCGGCCGTATTGCGTAAAATTTTAGATAAGGACAGTGGGAATCTCGTTAATCCATGCACGCGCCTTCCTGATATGTTCGGGCATAGGCTGCGGTTGTCAAGGTGGTGGTAGTTAGTCCCGCCGTTTACCCGCGCTCGGCATCTCGATCCTTCTCTGAACGGATCCGAACGGAACGCGATCTTAGTTAGGGACATTTTGAAATGTAGACCATGAGTCTATGGCTCTGGTGCTTGTTAAAGGTCTGAGCTGGTCTTTCCTGCGTAAGTATATGGACATTTTGAAATGTAGACTATCTGTCTATGGCTCTGGTGCTTGTTAAAGCTCCGAGCTGGTCTTTCCTGCGTAAGTATCGGGGACGGTTCACGTACGGGTCTCCGAGCGCCTGTTCGGTTCCGTCGCGGCCGTATTACGTAAAATTTTAGATAAGGACAGTGGGAATCTCGTTAATCCATGCACGCGCCTTCCTGATATGTTCGGGCATAGGCTGCGGTTGTCAAGGTGGTGGTAGTTAGTCCCGCCGTTTACCCGCGCTCGGCATCTCGATCCTTCTCTGAACGGATCCGAACGCGATCTTAGTTAGGGACATTTTGAAATGTAGACCATGAGTCTATGGCTCTGGTGCTTGTTAAAGGTCTGAGCTGGTCTTTCCTGCGTAAGTATATGGACATTTTGAAATGTAGACTATCTGTCTATGGCTCTGGTGCTTGTTAAAGCTCCGAGCTGGTCTTTCCTGCGTAAGTATCGGGGACGGTTCACGTACGGGTCTCCGAGCGCCTGTTCGGTTCCGTCGCGGCCGTATTGCGTAAAATTTTAGATAAGGACAGTGGGAATCTCGTTAATCCATGCACGCGCCTTCCTGATATGTTCGGGCAT
Source organism: Rhynchophorus ferrugineus (assembly GCF_030347505.1). Lineage (NCBI taxonomy): Eukaryota > Metazoa > Arthropoda > Insecta > Coleoptera > Curculionidae > Rhynchophorus > Rhynchophorus ferrugineus. The sequence goes on from NW_027473131.1 coordinate 963, forward strand.
AGGCTGCGGTTGTCAAGGTGGTGGTAGTTAGTCCCGCCGTTTACCCGCGCTCGGCATCTCGATCCTTCTCTGAACGGATCCGAACGCGATCTGCTGAGCTGGTCTTTCCTGCGTAAGTATATGGACATTTTGAAATGTAGACTATCTGTCTATGGCTCTGGTGCTTGTTAAAGCTCCGAGCTGGTCTTTCCTGCGTAAGTATCGGGGACGGTTCACGTACGGGTCTCCGAGCGCCTGTTCGGTTCCGTCGCGGCCGTATTGCGTAAAATTTTAGATAAGGACAGTGGGAATCTCGTTAATCCATGCACGCGCCTTCCTGATATGTTCGGGCATAGGCTGCGGTTGTCAAGGTGGTGGTAGTTAGTCCCGCCGTTTACCCGCGCTCGGCATCTCGATCCTTCTCTGAACGGATCCGAACGCGATCTTAGTTAGGGACATTTTGAATTGTAGACCATGAGTCTATGGCTCTGGTGCTTGTTAAAGGTCTGAGCTGGTCTTTCCTACGTAAGTATATGGACATTTTGAAATGTAGACTATCTGTCTATGGCTCTGGTGCTTGTTAAAGCTCCGAGCTGGTCTTTCCTGCGTAAGTATCGGGGACGGTTCACGTACGGGTCTCCGAGCGCCTGTTCGGTTCCGTCGCGGCCGTATTGCGTAAAATTTTAGATAAGGACAGTGGGAATCTCGTTAATCCATGCACGCGCCTTCCTGATATGTTCGGGCATAGGCTGCGGTTGTCAAGGTGGTGGTAGTTAGTCCCGCCGTTTACCCGCGCTCGGCATCTCGATCCTTCTCTGAACGGATCCGAACGCGATCTGCTGAGCTGGTCTTTCCTGCGTAAGTATATGGACATTTTGAAATGTAGACTATCTGTCTATGGCTCTGGTGCTTGTTAAAGCTCCGAGCTGGTCTTTCCTGCGTAAGTATCGGGGACGGTTCACGTACGGGTCTCCGAGCGCCTGTTCGGTTCCGTCGCGGCCGTATTGCGTAAAATTTTAGATAAGGACAGTGGGAATCTCGTTAATCCATGCACGCGCCTTCCTGATATGTTCGGGCATAGGCTGCGGTTGTCAAGGTGGTGGTAGTTAGTCCCGCCGTTTACCCGCGCTCGGCATCTCGATCCTTCTCTGAACGGATCCGAACGCGATCTTAGTTAGGGACATTTTGAAATGTAGACCATGAGTCTATGGCTCTGGTGCTTGTTAAAGGTCTGAGCTGGTCTTTCCTGCGTAAGTATATGGACATTTTGAAATGTAGACTATCTGTCTATGGCTCTGGTGCTTGTTAAAGCTCCGAGCTGGTCTTTCCTGCGTAAGTATCGGGGACGGTTCACGTACGGGTCTCCGAGCGCCTGTTCGGTTCCGTCGCGGCCGTATTGCGTAAAATTTTAGATAAGGACAGTGGGAATCTCGTTAATCCATGCACGCGCCTTCCTGATATGTTCGGGCATAGGCTGCGGTTGTCAAGTTGGTGGTAGTTAGTCCCGCCGTTTACCCGCGCTCGGCATCTCGATCCTTCTCTGAACGGATCCGAACGCGATCTGCTGAGCTGGTCTTTCCTGCGTAAGTATATGGACATTTTGAAATGTAGACTATCTGTCTATGGCTCTGGTGCTTGTTAAAGCTCCGAGCTGGTCTTTCCTGCGTAAGTATCGGGGACGGTTCACGTACGGGTCTCCGAGCGCCTGTTCGGTTCCGTCGCGGCCGTATTACGTAAAATTTTAGATAAGGACAGTGGGAATCTCGTTAATCCATGCACGCGCCTTCCTGATATGTTCGGGCATAGGCTGCGGTTGTCAAGGTGGTGGTAGTTAGTCCCGCCGTTTACCCGCGCTCGGCATCTCGATCCTTCTCTGAACGGATCCGAACGCGATCTTAGTTAGGGACATTTTGAATTGTAGACCATGAGTCTATGGCTCTGGTGCTTGTTAAAGGTCTGAGCTGGTCTTTCCTACGTAAGTATATGGACATTTTGAAATGTAGACTATCTGTCTATGGCTCTGGTGCTTGTTAAAGCTCCGAGCTGGTCTTTCCTGCGTAAGTATCGGGGACGGTTCACGTACGGGTCTCCGAGCGCCTGTTCGGTTCCGTCGCGGCCGTATTGCGTAAAATTTTAGATAAGGACAGTGGGAATCTCGTTAATCCATGCACGCGCCTTCCTGATATGTTCGGGCATAGGCTGCGGTTGTCAAGGTGGTGGTAGTTAGTCCCGCCGTTTACCCGCGCTCGGCATCTCGATCCTTCTCTGAACGGATCCGAACGCGATCTTAGTTAGGGACATTTTGAATTGTAGACCATGAGTCTATGGCTCTGGTGCTTGTTAAAGGTCTGAGCTGGTCTTTCCTACGTAAGTATATGGACATTTTGAAATGTAGACTATCTGTCTATGGCTCTGGTGCTTGTTAAAGCTCCGAGCTGGTCTTTCCTGCGTAAGTATCGGGGACGGTTCACGTACGGGTCTCCGAGCGCCTGTTCGGTTCCGTCGCGGCCGTATTGCGTAAAATTTTAGATAAGGACAGTGGGAATCTCGTTAATCCATGCACGCGCCTTCCTGATATGTTCGGGCATAGGCTGCGGTTGTCAAGGTGGTGGTAGTTAGTCCCGCCGTTTACCCGCGCTCGGCATCTCGATCCTTCTCTGAACGGATCCGAACGCGATCTTAGTTAGGGACATTTTGAAATGTAGACCATGAGTCTATGGCTCTGGTGCTTGTTAAAGGTCTGAGCTGGTCTTTCCTGCGTAAGTATATGGACATTTTGAAATGTAGACTATCTGTCTATGGCTCTGGTGCTTGTTAAAGCTCCGAGCTGGTCTTTCCTGCGTAAGTATCGGGAACGGTTCACGTACGGGTCTCCGAGCGCCTGTTCGGTTCCGTCGCGGCAGTATTGCGTAAAATTTTAGATAAGGACAGTGGGAATCTCGTTAATCCATGCACGCGCCTTCCTGATATGTTCGGGCATAGGCTGCGGTTGTCAAGGTGGTGGTAGTTAGTCCCGCCGTTTACCCGCGCTCGGCATCTCGATCCTTCTCTGAACGGATCCGAACGCGATCTTAGTTAGGGACATTTTGAATTGTAGACCATGAGTCTATGGCTCTGGTGCTTGTTAAAGGTCTGAGCTGGTCTTTCCTACGTAAGTATATGGACATTTTGAAATGTAGACTATCTGTCTATGGCTCTGGTGCTTGTTAAAGCTCCGAGCTGGTCTTTCCTGCGTAAGTATCGGGGACGGTTCACGTACGGGTCTCCGAGCGCCTGTTCGGTTCCGTCGCGGCCGTATTGCGTAAAATTTTAGATAAGGACAGTGGGAATCTCGTTAATCCATGCACGCGCCTTCCTGATATGTTCGGGCATAGGCTGCGGTTGTCAAGGTGGTGGTAGTTAGTCCCGCCGTTTACCCGCGCTCGGCATCTCGATCCTTCTCTGAACGGATCCGAACGCGATCTTAGTTAGGGACATTTTGAAATGTAGACCATGAGTCTATGGCTCAGGTGCTTGTTAAAGGTCTGAGCTGGTCTTTCCTGCGTAAGTATATGGACATTTTGAAATGTAGACTATCTGTCTATGGCTCTGGTGCTTGTTAAAGCTCCGAGCTGGTCTTTCCTGCGTAAGTATCGGGGACGGTTCACGTACGGGTCTCCGAGCGCCTGTTCGGTTCCGTCGCGGCCGTATTACGTAAAATTTTAGATAAGGACAGTGGGAATCTCGTTAATCCATGCACGCGCCTTCCTGATATGTTCGGGCATAGGCTGCGGTTGTCAAGGTGGTGGTAGTTAGTCCCGCCGTTTACCCGCGCTCGGCATCTCGATCCTTCTCTGAACGGATCCGAACGCGATCTTAGTTAGGGACATTTTGAAATGTAGACCATGAGTCTATGGCTCTGGTGCTTGTTAAAGCTCCGAGCTGGTCTTTCCTGCGTAAGTATATGGACATTTTGAAATGTAGACTATCTGTCTATGGCTCTGGTGCTTGTTAAAGCTCCGAGCTGGTCTTTCCTGCGTAAGTATCGGGGACGGTTCACGTACGGGTCTCCGAGCGCCTGTTCGGTTCCGTCGCGGCCGTATTGCGTAAAATTTTAGATAAGGACAGTGGGAATCTCGTTAATCCATGCACGCGCCTTCCTGATATGTTCGGGCATAGGCTGCGGTTGTCAAGGTGGTGGTAGTTAGTCCCGCCGTTTACCCGCGCTCGGCATCTCGATCCTTCTCTGAACGGATCCGAACGCGATCTGCTGAGCTGGTCTTTCCTGCGTAAGTATATGGACATTTTGAAATGTAGACTATCTGTCTATGGCTCTGGTGCTTGTTAAAGCTCCGAGCTGGTCTTTCCTGCGTAAGTATCGGGGACGGTTCACGTACGGGTCTCCGAGCGCCTGTTCGGTTCCGTCGCGGCCGTATTGCGTAAAATTTTAGATAAGGACAGTGGGAATCTCGTTAATCCATGCACGCGCCTTCCTGATATGTTCGGGCATAGGCTGCGGTTGTCAAGGTGGTGGTAGTTAGTCCCGCCGTTTACCCGCGCTCGGCATCTCGATCCTTCTCTGAACGGATCCGAACGCGATCTGCTGAGCTGGTCTTTCCTGCGTAAGTATATGGACATTTTGAAATGTAGACTATCTGTCTATGGCTCTGGTGCTTGTTAAAGCTCCGAGCTGGTCTTTCCTGCGTAAGTATCGGGGACGGTTCACGTACGGGTCTCCGAGCGCCTGTTCGGTTCCGTCGCGGCCGTATTGCGTAAAATTTTAGATAAGGACAGTGGGAATCTCGTTAATCCATGCACGCGCCTTCCTGATATGTTCGGGCATAGGCTGCGGTTGTCAAGGTGGTGGTAGTTAGTCCCGCCGTTTACCCGCGCTCGGCATCTCGATCCTTCTCTGAACGGATCCGAACGCGATCTTAGTTAGGGACATTTTGAAATGTAGACCATGAGTCTATGGCTCTGGTGCTTGTTAAAGGTCTGAGCTGGTCTTTCCTGCGTAAGTATATGGACATTTTGAAATGTAGACTATCTGTCTATGGCTCTGGTGCTTGTTAAAGCTCCGAGCTGGTCTTTCCTGCGTAAGTATCGGGGACGGTTCACGTACGGGTCTCCGAGCGCCTGTTCGGTTCCGTCGCGGCCGTATTGCGTAAAATTTTAGATAAGGACAGTGGGAATCTCGTTAATCCATGCACGCGCCTTCCTGATATGTTCGGGCATAGGCTGCGGTTGTCAAGTTGGTGGTAGTTAGTCCCGCCGTTTACCCGCGCTCGGCATCTCGATCCTTCTCTGAACGGATCCGAACGCGATCTGCTGAGCTGGTCTTTCCTGCGTAAGTATATGGACATTTTGAAATGTAGACTATCTGTCTATGGCTCTGGTGCTTGTTAAAGCTCCGAGCTGGTCTTTCCTGCGTAAGTATCGGGAACGGTTCACGTACGGGTCTCCGAGCGCCTGTTCGGTTCCGTCGCGGCAGTATTGCGTAAAATTTTAGATAAGGACAGTGGGAATCTCGTTAATCCATGCACGCGCCTTCCTGATATGTTCGGGCATAGGCTGCGGTTGTCAAGGCGGTGGTAGTTAGTCCCGCCGTTTACCCGCGCTCGGCATCTCGATCCTTCTCTGAACGGATCCGAACGCGATCTGCTGAGCTGGTCTTTCCTGCGTAAGTATATGGACATTTTGAAATGTAGACTATCTGTCTATGGCTCTGGTGCTTGTTAAAGCTCCGAGCTGGTCTTTCCTGCGTAAGTATCGGGGACGGTTCACGTACGGGTCTCCGAGCGCCTGTTCGGTTCCGTCGCGGCAGTATTGCGTAAAATTTTAGATAAGGACAGTGGGAATCTCGTTAATCCATGCACGCGCCTTCCTGATTTGTTCGGGCATAGGCTGCGGTTGTCAAGGCGGTGGTAGTTAGTCCCGCCGTTTACCCGCGAACGATATCTCGATAAGTTAAAATTCAAAATGGTCCAAAGGTTAGGCTACTTTCGTAACTAATCGTATTACAATGCATGACCTTTTTTGATTAATGTGGTTTCTATTTAAAGCAGGTTTTACAGTTTTACCTAATTGTCAGTTTTCTGAATGTCTAAACTATTTTCGTCCAATTTTTTTGATTAATTCATTCCAATCGAAGGTTGTACGTATTATCGGTTGCGACGATACAGAATTCCATGTATCTGTGATTGATGAGCATGTCTTCATGTTCGTTGATCCTTCATTTCATTAGAACCAAATATAGTTGCCATGTGATATCGATTTGGCTCTGAATTCTCGTCATGTCGAATTGGTATTATATGGTCCCTCATAAGTAGGTGCACTTGAAGGTTCGTCAAATTATGCGGGCGTCCTCCCGCTATATTCAGGTATACATCGGAGGTTTTAATGCAGTTGTAACTGGCCTCACCGTTTAACCGCATATGATATACTGAAACGCGGATTTTATTCGCCATCGGACCGAACGGGCTCTAGAAGTACAATGCGGGTAATGATCGAATTCAGATGAATGGAATTAGTCTCCAATTCAATTTCCGCACGGGGCGATGTTTTTTAATTGTTTTTTGAT
>NW_027473131.1:15000-45000 GCF_030347505.1 Rhynchophorus ferrugineus
CGAAATGTCGATGTTCATGTGTCCTGCAGTTCACAAGTTGACGCGCAATTAGCTGCATTCTTCATCGACCCACGAGCCAAGTGATCCACCGTTTAGGGTAATCTTTTTTTAAGTTAGGTTTTAAACGCATATCGAAACGTTTCTATTATAAGACGACGACGACGACGACGACGCGCGCTCACGTCATAGACAGCGCTTGCGCCCCTTTCGCAGCCGCCGTCGACTTTAAAACGCTCTTACGGTTTATTTTCGTCTTCTCCACTACACACAACGAGAGGAGCGGAGACAGACTACTCGAAATGGTGACGTTCGTTGTAAATTTTCGTCGTCTCACCTCGTACGACAACAAAAGAGCATACGCTGATCATAGTTTGGCAATATTTTCGTAAACTAAATCTCACCCTTTTGGAATGAAACAAACGAAGGGTGATAAGATTTTCGTAAACTAATCACATTACCGATCATCGTATATGTTCGTCGATATGAGGATCGAAACGTCGATTAGAAATATAATTGGCAAAATCGTTTTATTTTGCGCTCGATTTGTCCATTTATAACGAAATCCGTCGTAGGCCGACGATTATTACTCGTCGTCCTATATAACAACATCTTCATCGTATATATCTCCGCTTTCGGGCGTACATCTTTTAAAACCATATATTATAGGTACCCGAAAACAGCTACGTTGACGACGTCGAAATTCGATCGGAACTTCCGAACTTCGTAGATGGCTCTTTAACGTTCGACAATGATTTTTACAGACTTGTACGTTTACCTATTATATATATATAGGCATAACAACACACTGTAATGATCCTTCCGCAGGTTCACCTACGGAAACCTTGTTACGACTTTTACTTCCTCTAAATGATCAAGTTTGGTCATCTTTTCCTACACATCGACGACGCCGAAACGCCATCGCGTGTCGATCCGAAGACCTCACTAAATCATTCAATCGGTAGTAGCGACGGGCGGTGTGTACAAAGGGCAGGGACGTAATCAACGCGAGCTTATGACTCGCGCTTACTGGGAATTCCTCGTTCATGGGGAACAATTGCAAGCCCCAATCCCTAGCACGAAGGAGGTTCAGCGGGTTACCCGGGCCGCTCGGCCAGGGAAGACACGCTGATTCCTTCAGTGTAGCGCGCGTGCGGCCCAGAACATCTAAGGGCATCACAGACCTGTTATTGCTCAATCTCGTGCGGCTAGAAGCCGCCTGTCCCTCTAAGAAGAATAGTTTGTACGCCGACAGTAAAAACCGCGCACGAACCGCGAAACCCGAAAGCAACGCGGCCGGCGGGCCTTTAGGATGTCAAAAAGCGCCTAGTTAGCAGGCTAGAGTCTCGTTCGTTATCGGAATTAACCAGACAAATCGCTCCACCAACTAAGAACGGCCATGCACCACCACCCACCGAATCAAGAAAGAGCTCTCAATCTGTCAATCCTTCCGGTGTCCGGGCCTGGTGAGGTTTCCCGTGTTGAGTCAAATTAAGCCGCAGGCTCCACTCCTGGTGGTGCCCTTCCGTCAATTCCTTTAAGTTTCAGCTTTGCAACCATACTTCCCCCGGAACCCAAAAGCTTTGGTTTCCCGGAAGCTGCCCGTCGAGTCATATTAGGGAACGTCGACGGATCGCTAGCTGGCATCGTTTAAGGTTAGAACTAGGGCGGTATCTGATCGCCTTCGAACCTCTAACTTTCGTTCTTGATCAATGAAAGCGTTTTTGGCAAATGCTTTCGCTTCTGTTCGTCTTGCGACGATCCAAGAATTTCACCTCTAACGTCGCAATACGAATGCCCCCATCCGTTCCTATTAATCATTACCTCGGGGTTCCGAAAACCAACAAAATAGAACCGAGGTCCTATTCCATTATTCCATGCATACAGTATTCAGGCGAAATTTTAGCCTGCTTTGAGCACTCTAATTTGTTCAAAGTAAACGTGCCGGCCCACCTCGACACTCAGTAAAGAGCACCGCGGCAGGATTGAGTTGGGCCGTCGTAACCACGACGCGCACAACACGCACGCCGAAACGCACGCGCGACGGCGACGCGACACGACTAAGCCCACCGGCAGGACGTCTCGCGAAAAACACGCCAGTTAACACCGCGAACGATGAACCGGCGGCGCGAGACACAAATTCGACTACGAGCTTTTTAACCGCAACAACTTTAATATACGCTATTGGAGCTGGAATTACCGCGGCTGCTGGCACCAGACTGGCCCTCCAATTGATCCTCGTTAAAGGGTTTAGAGTGTACTCATTCCGATTACGGGGCCTCGGATGAGTCCCGTATCGTTATTTTTCGTCACTACCTCCCCGTGCCGGGAGTGGGTAATTTGCGCGCCTGCTGCCTTCCTTGGATGTGGTAGCCGTTTCTCAGGCTCCCTCTCCGGAATCGAACCCTGATTCCCCGTTACCCGTTACGACCATGGTAGGCGCAGAACCTACCATCGACAGTTGATAAGGCAGACATTTGAAAGATGTGTCGCCGGTGCGAGACCGTGCGATCAGCTTAAAGTTATTCAGAGTCACCAAGTTGTACGATGACGAGCGCGAACCCGAAACCGATTGGTTTTGATCTAATAAAAGCACTCCTTCCATCTCTGGTCGGAGCTCTGTTTGCATGTATTAGCTCTAGAATTACCACAGTTATCCAAGTAATTGTGGGTACGATCTAAGGAACCATAACTGATTTAATGAGCCTTTCGCGGTTTCACCTTAATTCGGTATGTACTGAGACATGCATGGCTTAATCTTTGAGACAAGCATATGACTACTGGCAGGATCAACCAGGGAACTGTTCTTATTATTTTATCGACACGAAGCAGATAAAACAAATACAGACACAGTTTATTTTATAAGTTTGACTTATAAAGAAACGTGTGCGTAAGACGACGATATATAATATATATCGACGACTAATAAAAAGGAGGTGCATGATAGCGCGCCTAGACGACGGAAAAACCGGTCCGAGGCGCCACGCTCTTACATTTTAATATTAGTTGTCTAATAAAACAAAACGATATCATCATCTTAGACACATCTTTTGTTTTTTTTATACACAACCGATCGACTAGGCACCCAATTATCTCGATTATCGACGACGATCGTCGACTACGTCGAAAATTGGATGCCGCAAAATATCGTTCGGCGTTTATAAGACCTCGAAAAACATTCTCTCCGAACCCTTCGCTAGATAGAAATATATAAAGCGACAAGGAAACCTCGTACGAGAAACGTTTCGTGATTTTTTATTTTATTCTCGCTCGGAGAGCAGAGAGCTATCGCAAAATGTGTTGCTGTTTTATGAACGTTCCGATGAAAAACCGATACGTCCATAAAAATAATAATTCCAATCGCATATGAATCGTGGATCATCTTCTTCTAACGAAGCCGAATGTTCCCGCCGAATTCGCGATCTCGCAGTGATACCGTCGTCGTCGTCGTACGCTTCCCGATATATCGAAAAAAACCGACCAGGAAGAACAACGAAACGACGATACAAAATCGCGAGAGCGTTACGAATATATAATAACACGACGAAATACGCTTTTTATTTAGATAAATAAAAAAATACGGTTCGGATCTTATATATTAACATATAATATGTAATACCACCTTCGCTGATCAAAAGCCACTCGGTAAAAGTGTCACAGCGCCGGTCGACCCGACCCGTCGTATCCGTCTCTCGTATCGCCCCACGTAGAAGCGCACACGATTTAAGCGCGGGTCTCTCGCCAGCTATCGGAAATGTATGGGTGTTTTAGAACAGATCGTTTATACGGACGTTGCGCAAATTTTTCGTTTTTACGTCTGCCCGTTCTCGTTATTATCGGAATGTTCCGATGAATAAACTTTAGCTTTAGACAACGTGAACTTCTAAAGCAATAATTTTAACCTCTCGTGTTAATACGTCCTCAGGCCGTTTCTAGACTGCCGATCACGTTCTTTAAAAGTCGGAAAATTCCGATCCATAAAATTATGCTAGTAGAATGTAAAGATCCTTCATAGGATGGATACTGTCACATATCGATACGGCGATCGGAGTAAAACTGTTCTCACGTATTTCAGGACATTTTAGGTTGTTACGTCGGCCCGTTCGTTATTATCGGTATATACCTATGAATAAATGTTTTGCTTGTAGAACGTAAGATTCCAAAAGAATGATTCGCCGAAACGATGGTGCACCCTTACGATCGGATATTTGCCGCTTATTGGCCATTTTCTATAATTCATCCGTTAGATATCGTTTATCGACTACGGATAAGGTTTTCCGATATCAGAATGTTCCTAAGGATGATTCGAAAGTGATTTGAACGAAGAATTTGATAGAATGAATCCTTTATTTATCCATTGAGTACAGGGTACGGAGTGTCTGCGGGGTCAGCTAATATATTATATTTCTCTCTCGACGTAATGGTAACTCGAAGTCCGAACCGCGCTCATGAAGCTCGGTTTCAATCCAATCCATGTTGGTCGGTTCCTCGAGAGGAACGCCGTATCTTCGCGGTCGACCGCCTAATGAATCAGGTGGTAAAAGTCCAAGCCCAGCGCGGCAACGGCAGGCGCGTTCAACGTTTTAACTGCCAATTCTACGGTCATTCATCGGCCAACTGTAAAGCCACTCCGGCCTACGTCAAGTCCCAAAGACAGAAATTCCCCGCCGAAATGCACCAACTGTTGAGAACCATACACCGCAAATTACTCGGGATGCAAGTGCCGACCTACTCCAAAAACAACCAAACCCAAAAGACCAATTCCTCCCCCCACTCATGTACGGGGAACTCAAGATAACAGTCGTCTGGCTGGTCTGGATTCCACTAGAACACGAACCCGATCTCCATTGGCGAAATACTCTTCGGAACATATTCAGATGACCAAGGAGATTTTCAGGCCATTTTCAACGCCATCAACCACACAGCTATTGGAAGAATTACTATCGGCCGGGATAATAGATGAGTTGGAACTTGGGCTTATTGCTCCAAGCGAACCAACTCACTACTCCTCCAATCGACCGACAATAATTGACTTTTTTATCTATCAAAATTCGAATCAAGCCTCTGACCTGCAAGTACTCCAAGATATCGATTCTGACCACAGGCCTATCCTCCTCACCCACCATCAGCGATTTTCCACTGAGTTCCACTGTCCCCAAGCAAGGTCAACCTAGTAAACGAAAAAAAAAGTATCTTCTCTTTGACGATCCTCATTATATTAGGACGATAGTTCCATTCTAAATTCTTGATTAATTACAGTTCCTATTTGTTCATTTCGAGACGTTCCCGTGATTAATACTTATCGTGTAGAAATTAGCCACAATCCACAATTAGCCACAGTTAGGAAAAATAAATTAATTATCATATAGTCATAAACGTAATAAAAATGAATACACATATTTTCGAAGTCACTCCAGAAATACTTTACCTTATTTTTAAATAACAATCTCGGGCCGTACCATTTTTACAAAACTTATTCTATATACTTACTATATAACAGATTATAATGATATAATATAATTCAATACAATAACTACAATATATATATATATATCTGAAAATTCTGTTTTTATAAAATGTCAGCTACTGTTTAACATTTCATTTTTTAAAATGTATATCCAATTGTGGTTCTGAAAAGAACCGATTTTGCAGGTAAGTAGTATATTGAAACACACATAGGTATGTGAATTAATTTACTTAGAACTGGTATATTTGGTGACTGCTTTGGTACCTTCGCTAACGGCGTGCTTAGCCAACTCACCGGGTAACAATAACCTAACGGCGGTTTGGATTTCTCTGCTCGTGATCGTTGATCTCTTATTGTAATGGGCGAGACGCGACGCTTCGGCGGCTATCCTTTCGAATATATCGTTCACGAAAGAATTCATGATCGACATGGCCTTGCTGGAGATACCCGTATCGGGATGAACCTGCTTTAAAACTTTGTATATGTAAATCGCATAGCTTTCCTTCCTCCTGCGCTTCTTTTTCTTGTCGCTCTTAGAGATATTTTTCTGGGCTTTTCCGGCTTTCTTGGCCGCCTTACCGCTTGTCTTCGGTGGCATTTCGAAATAAAAATCCCGACGTCTCACGTACCTCAAAGAGTACTTAACTAAAAAAATGCCTTTAATTCTAGAACTTATAACATTCGAAGGAACACTTCTAAGCCCCGCCCATAGCCCGAGTTAGAGTCTGATTGGTCGCGTATGATATAACGAGTTTGGCTCGCGGACAAAATTCCAGGCCGATCTGTAAGAAATTTCCAGTACCGTTTTTGATTTAAAGGTGAGCAGTATCTAACAACGATCGAGATTAACATGTCCGGACGTGGTAAAGGCGGAAAAGTGAAGGGAAAGGCGAAGTCTCGTTCCAATCGTGCGGGATTACAATTTCCTGTCGGTCGTATTCACCGACTTCTAAGGAAAGGAAATTATGCCGAACGCGTAGGGGCCGGTGCTCCCGTTTACTTAGCTGCCGTAATGGAATATCTGGCGGCCGAAGTTCTCGAGTTGGCGGGTAACGCCGCTAGAGACAACAAGAAAACAAGGATTATCCCTAGGCATTTACAATTGGCCATCAGAAACGACGAGGAATTGAATAAACTGTTATCTGGCGTTACTATTGCCCAGGGCGGCGTCTTGCCTAACATTCAAGCAGTATTATTGCCTAAAAAGACAGACAGCAAAACCAAATAGATAACGCAAACCGTTTAAAGTTTTGCATACGCCCTTTAATATCGGTCCTTTTCAGGGCCAACAAAATCGTATAAAAAAGAAGTTAGAATACGCGTTCTTATTAAAGAATAAATATTAACTAGAAAATTTATAAATAATCTGATCTGTACTGAATATTCCTTTATTACTGTTTTAGAGTATCGATCGATCGGTTCCCTAATTAGTTACGGCTCTATCTAGAAAATAATCATTTAAGTAATAATAAGATAATAAATAAATTATATAAATATTCTTTCTTTTATAAAGTTATATTGTGGTTCTGAAAAGAACCGTTTTTTTTTCTATTAAAAAAATACGGTCTTGGACGAACGTATTTTTTAGGGAAGTCGTAGCACGTCCAGGAGTGTCGGGATATTTGTAATTTTCAACTCCGTGTCTTCTTGATCTGACGATGAAATGTGTCGCCTGTTTAATATATCGTCATACGTAGTAGAAATAGTTTTATTTCTTTTTCTTTGGTGATACTGGTTTTTTAGTTTTCGCACCTTCACCAGCGGCAACACGAACAGTTGAGGTCGTCGTCTTAGCACTTTTCGGTTTAGGCGCCTTGGGCTTTTTCGTAGGTCCGGCTTTATTAGATTTTTTCGCTTTGGAAGGCGATTTCGGGGATCTTGCGGCCGTGTTGCTTTTTGCTGCTTTCGAAGATGAACTATTAGCGGCGGCATTGGAAGCGGACGTAGTCGTGGCGGCGGTAGATTTCTTTCCTGTTTTCTTTTCGACGGCTTTTTTGGCAGAAGCTTTTTTCTCGGCCAAAGTTGCAGATTCACCTTTCTTACTTTTAGCTGTGGTTTTCTTAGTTGAGGCGGAGGCGGCGGTCGTCTTTTTTTCCGTTTTCTCTGAGGTTTTTTTGGCAGACGCTTTTTTACCACCGGCTGTCGTAGCTGTCGCGGCACCTCCTACTGGTTTTCGTTTATTTTTCTGTCCGGTTTTGGCAGTGGCCGTTTTTCTTTTCTTCGTACCTGCGGCTGTCGTACCTCCTGCTTTACGTGCCGAAGCCGCTAATTTAAATGATCCGGAAGCTCCTTTGCCCTTCGTTTGTACCAAAACACCCGAAGCGATCCACGTCTTTATATATTTCTTTATAAAGGGCGATAATTTGTCAGCATCCACTTTGTAATTGGCCGCTATGTATTTTTTAATAGCTCTGAAGGAAGTTCCGCCTTTCTCTTTCAATCCTTTAATTGCACTCGTTACCATATCAGCGATCGGAGGATGACTAACTTTCGATTTAGAACTCTTCGCCTTGCTCGAAGTGGATTTTTCTTTCTTCCCTCCTGCAGACGAACCTGCGCTACCGGCTGTAGCTGATGCGGCTCCCGTAGCCGACACCGAAGATGAATTCGACCCGGCCGGTGTGCCTGTTGACGATGCGTTAACAACGGCGGCGGAATTTCCTCCACTCCCTTGATTCGACGAAGGAGAAACCGCTTGTCCGCTAATATCGACGTCCGACATTCTGATATAATTTCTTAATTTTCTTATAAGAACGTTCTAATCACGATTCGTTTGACAAAGTTACGTACGTGCGTATGCTTCTCGTTCGCGTATTTTAACTGTCTGGCGGTCGCTCTCATTTAATGCGTACCCTATATGATATGAGCCGAACGGAGGACTGAACGGTCGAGCGCGAACGACGTTCCATATTCCGGCTTCGTCGAAACGTTCATCGAGCTTGGAACCGTTTACTTATTTCTCATATTAAATACATAAATCCTTTAGAATATCATACGATTTATGTTCGAGGCGTTAAAAGATAAAACGTAGTAGAAGTAGCAAACTTTACCAATAAATTTTACGTTGACTATCGTCTTAGAAGGAAGCACAAAATCAAGCGTTGCTCTCGATTCCGTCGAAACTACCAATTTACATTCGAGTTATAGACTTTCGGTTATAACTATGAAAATATATCTTTTCAAATCTACGTCCCCCGATATATCGTCTTTTGATATAAATGCAATTCCGTACAGATCTAATGCTATTATTGGAGAAACGAGACATATTATTCCTAATTGATGCGGTACAGATTGTTCGTTGTCCAAAACGAATCTATATCGAAACGTACCGTTGTCGAATTAACTGTAAGAAAACAATGACATGAAAATTAACCGATCCTATACTAATATACTTCTTATTTAACGGTTTCTTAACACCATCCGAACTCTGGGTTACAATCGAACGTATCGGGTGAGCAACGATATCGAGACGTCTATAAGAATATCGTGTCAAACCCTTCTGTATCGATACAATGCTCATATATATTATAGTATATTTTGCTTCTTTAGTTGAAATCTGTTTTCATAAATAGTTATCTAAAGTCAATAAATACATGGAACGCGATCTCCATACATACGTGCGTAGAACTACCGTACCTTCTTTGAAATCTTAAGGATTCTCCAAGCTCATCGACGCGAAGTTTATCTCGGAGTATTTTCTCTCTAAAGGAAAACTATATTAAAGCTTCAACGAAGATTCGGTATTCGATTGTTCACCATCATTTACATTCTTGTCATTAACCTAACATTTATTATGAAATCTTATTTTAAACTTTATCTATCTTTTTATATTACGATCGTCTATTATAATGCAGTATATTTGTTACTTTACAAGTAAATCTTAGATGAAAGGAGCAGATATTTAATAAAATTTAACGTCATCTTAGTCCATTTTCGAATAATAAATTTCTTTTTTTATGCTAGTAAATTTGTGGCTCTGAAAAGAACCGTTGTTTTCTTTAGTTGAATAGATACGTTGTTCTGTTTTAATTGGTCAGCATATATAATACTTTATTTAACCGCCAAATCCGTATAGGGTTCGTCCTTGGCGTTTGAGGGCGTATACTACATCCATGGCAGTAACGGTTTTCCTTTTGGCGTGTTCGGTATAAGTGACGGCGTCTCTGATAACGTTTTCCAAAAATACTTTTAATACACCTCTGGTTTCTTCATAAATTAGACCGGATATACGTTTAACTCCACCCCGCCTAGCCAATCTTCTGATGGCGGGTTTCGTAATACCTTGGATATTATCACGAAGCACTTTACGATGCCGCTTAGCGCCTCCTTTTCCCAAACCTTTACCACCTTTACCTCTGCCCGTCATGATTTATTCAATTTAGTATTAAAAGAAAGCAAATTTATAATCGAATTGTGCAGCGTACACCTCGAATACTACGGGTAACTATTTCAATTTCAAATCCTACCATGGGTTTTGTTGAGTTCGAATCGGGTCCCGCCCACAGATGCTAGCCGGACCAATCAGAATATCTTCACACATTATTAAAAAGGGAGATTTCTTTGACACCTTCGATCAGTTTCCAAAAGTTCGTTGGTGCTTGCGCTTGTAATTCTTCCTACACGTTTGAAGTCAGACCCGTTTAGACGATGGCTCGTACCAAGCAAACTGCTCGAAAATCAACCGGAGGTAAGGCTCCCAGAAAACAATTGGCTACTAAAGCAGCCAGGAAAAGCGCTCCCGCTACCGGTGGTGTTAAAAAACCGCATCGTTACAGACCCGGTACGGTCGCTCTAAGAGAAATCCGACGCTATCAGAAGAGTACCGAATTATTGATTAGGAAATTGCCTTTCCAACGATTGGTTCGCGAAATCGCTCAGGATTTCAAGACCGATTTACGTTTCCAAAGTTCGGCAGTGATGGCTTTGCAAGAAGCTAGCGAGGCCTATTTGGTTGGTCTCTTTGAAGACACCAATTTGTGTGCGATCCATGCTAAACGAGTAACTATCATGCCTAAGGACATTCAATTAGCCAGACGCATTAGAGGCGAACGTGCATAAATGCTACGGCTGTCCTATATTAAGGTCGTTTTTTGTATTTATATGAAAAAAAAAGGTTCTTCTCAGAACCACCAACTTCTATTAGAAAAAAGAGACATTGATATTTTTTCCGTTTATATGACGCTTTAGTTATAATATTTGTGAATTGAATTTAGAATATTATGCTCACAAATATATTGTGAATATTGAGGAATCCTTAGTAATAAGGTGTGAACACCTGCTGGATTGACTTGAAGTTTATATCACGATAAGAAAGGGGTATCACATATACTGTTATTATGTTACCGTAAAGGAATGAATATATAAAATAAAATATTTTTTTCTGGATATTTTAACATTTTTATGAACGATTACTATATTTTAATTTATTTGACTTCGTATATATCCTATCTTCTTAACAATAGTTTATTTCTTTTTTTCTTCTTTAAACATTTTGGGGCTCTGAAAAGAGCCGTTTTCCACCCTTCATATTATTATGATCACCTTCAAAATAATATATTTCGTTTACTTAGAACTGGTATATTTAGTGACAGCTTTGGTACCTTCGCTAACGGCATGCTTAGCCAATTCACCGGGTAACAATAACCTAACGGCGGTTTGGATTTCTCTGCTCGTGATGGTCGATCTTTTATTGTAATGGGCGAGGCGCGACGCTTCGGCGGCTATCCTTTCGAATATATCGTTCACGAAAGAATTCATAATCGACATGGCCTTGCTGGAAATACCCGTATCGGGATGAACCTGCTTTAAAACTTTGTATATGTAAATCGCGTAGCTTTCCTTCCTCCTACGCTTCTTTTTCTTATCGCTCTTAGAAATGTTTTTCTGGGCTTTTCCAGCCTTTTTTGCCGCTTTACCGCTTGTCTTCGGTGGCATTTTAAACGAATGAGATTCGCGACCTACCCATACAGCAAAAGATAAAAGACTAAACCGAAATATACCTATAGTCGTTTAATTATTTGATAAATGACGCTACACTTCTAAGCTCCGCCCATTCTTGGCGTTATGTCGTAGAAAGCTCTGATTGGTCGAGTAGGAAACGTACTAGTGTTTTGAGAAGTTGCCGAATAAAAGCTATTCGCTGGACAGTTCACTGCCAGTTGTTCATTCGTTGTCGAAAGGACGTGAGCGTTGTCGCCATTAGTTTTTCGGTTATTTTTAGTTTAAAAAAGTTAGCAATACAATGTCTGGACGTGGTAAGGGTGGAAAAGTGAAGGGAAAGGCGAAATCTCGTTCCAACCGAGCGGGATTACAATTTCCTGTTGGCCGTATTCACCGGCTTTTAAGGAAAGGAAATTATGCCGAACGCGTAGGGGCCGGTGCTCCCGTCTACTTAGCTGCCGTAATGGAATATTTGGCGGCCGAAGTTCTCGAGTTGGCAGGTAACGCCGCTAGAGACAACAAGAAAACAAGGATTATCCCTAGGCATTTACAATTGGCCATCAGAAATGACGAAGAACTGAACAAACTCCTCTCCGGTGTTACTATAGCCCAGGGCGGCGTTCTACCAAACATCCAGGCCGTATTGTTACCGAAAAAAACAGATAGTAAAACCAAATAAGTTACATGAGCCTTAGGGTTTTTGTGTCGTACAAAAACCTTTTAACTATCGGTCCTTTTCAGGACCACCAAAATAATAAAACAAAAAAAGAACTTAAAATTAAAACTCATATTATGACTTGCACTTACTAATTATTTAAAATATTCTAATAAACAGTTTAAGTACTTTAAAGATTGTTTTTTGGGTGTGTAAGATAAATTAAGAGACATTCCAATACCAATAATTATCGTTTTATTAAACAACAATTAAGTCGAAATAATATGAAGGATTTATTTCTAGCGGTTCTCCTTTAGTAAAATCGAACCGTATTATAACATCGCGCCTTGTATATAATCTATGTAATTAACGATGAATTTAAGGGGCGGTCTATTTATTAAGTATAGAGTTTTGGAATCCAAACCCTCAAATAATTAGGGCCAGTTATACTTAAATTATTATTTTAAATAAAATTATGATGATTGTAATGATTGAAAGATTATCCTTAAATCCTAATAGAGCTTCCGTTTTTTAAATATCGATAAATTTGTGGTTCTGAAAAGAACCGTTGTTTAATTTTTCTAAAATTAATTTTGAGGGTCACATTTCACGTTAGTTCGCGAATAAAATGTGACTTAACCTCCAAACCCGTATAATGTACGTCCTTGACGTTTCAAGGCGTATACTACATCCATTGCGGTAACGGTTTTTCTTTTGGCGTGTTCGGTATATGTAACGGCATCTCTGATGACGTTTTCCAAAAACACTTTTAAAACACCTCTGGTCTCTTCGTAAATCAGACCAGATATACGTTTTACGCCGCCTCGTCTAGCCAATCTTCTAATGGCGGGCTTCGTAATACCTTGGATATTATCACGAAGCACTTTACGATGCCGCTTGGCTCCTCCTTTTCCCAAACCTTTACCACCTTTACCTCTGCCGGTCATCTTTTATCGAACCTAATACAAAAAAAATAAATGATCTCGAATAAGTAGCGCGCTCACAACACGAGTGCTACGGACAACTGTTGTCGATTACATTCAATCAGCCCGGTTTTGTAGACTTAGGATTGAGTTCCGCCCACTGGCACAAAACGGACCAATCAGATTAGATAACATGTTATAAAAAGGACTCTCTGATTTTATGACCGAATCAGTCCGAAAGGGGTCGCCGTCGTTTGCGTTTGTTAATTTTTCTCATTACCTCTATTTTAAAAATATGGCTCGTACCAAGCAAACTGCGCGAAAATCAACAGGAGGTAAAGCTCCTAGGAAACAATTGGCTACCAAAGCGGCCAGGAAAAGCGCTCCAGCTACCGGTGGCGTTAAGAAACCACATCGCTACCGACCTGGGACGGTCGCTTTGCGGGAGATTCGTCGTTATCAAAAGAGCACCGAATTATTGATTAGGAAATTACCTTTTCAACGATTGGTTCGCGAAATCGCTCAAGATTTCAAGACCGATTTACGTTTTCAAAGTTCGGCGGTAATGGCTTTACAAGAGGCCAGCGAAGCTTATTTAGTTGGCCTTTTTGAGGATACTAATTTATGTGCGATACATGCAAAGCGAGTAACCATCATGCCCAAGGATATTCAGCTAGCCAGACGTATCAGAGGCGAACGTGCCTAAACTTTATTTTCTATCATTTATAATACTCTACTTATATTCGTATTTTGCAACAAAAAAAAACGGTTCTTTTCAGAACCACCTAAATTTAATCAAAGAAAAAGAAGATAATTCAATTAATATTCTTTTATCGATATTTATATAAACCACTAAAAGAGTTATGGATTTTTATCTCAGAGTTATATTCGACTACATGTTAGTAATTAATAACAGTCGGTGTACTTATACGCATTGTTTTTAAAAACTAAAGAAAAAATAATGTAATCACTAATAACCAAAGAATAATAATATACTGTTGATAACAAAATTTGTATTTCAATATTGGATACTACAGCTGTATAATATATAAAATTAATTTTTTTAAGATTATTTCTTTTTTTATTTATCTAAATTGTGGCTCTGAAAAGAACCGTTTTCTCCTTTATGATATTCAAGGCTTATGGTTTACTTAGAACTGGTATATTTAGTGACGGCTTTGGTACCTTCACTAACGGCGTGCTTAGCCAATTCACCGGGCAGCAATAATCGCACGGCAGTTTGGATTTCTCTGCTTGTGATAGTAGATCTTTTATTGTAATGAGCGAGACGGGACGCTTCGGCGGCTATCCTTTCGAATATATCGTTCACGAAAGAATTCATGATCGACATGGCCTTGCTGGAGATACCCGTATCGGGATGAACTTGCTTTAAAACTTTGTAAATGTAGATCGCGTAGCTTTCCTTCCTCTTGCGTTTCTTTTTCTTGTCACTTTTGGAGATATTTTTCTGAGCCTTACCGGCCTTTTTGGCCGCCTTACCGCTTGTTTTCGGAGGCATTTCGAAATAAATATTACGATATTAAAGGAACCACGAAAAGTACTAGACTAAAACAAATTTCAGGAATCCTTAGAATTTATAGGCTCCTTAAATACACTCCTAAGCCCCGCCTATTATCTGAGTTAGCCTTTCATTGGTCGCGTACGAGATCATGCGTTCGGCTTACGAACAAAATTCGTTGCTAGTATGTTGACAGTTTTAGTACAGATTTCAACTCTAAGGCGAGCGAGTTCTAGAAGCAATCGATAGTAAAATGTCCGGACGTGGTAAAGGCGGAAAAGTGAAGGGAAAGGCGAAGTCTCGTTCTAACCGAGCGGGATTACAATTCCCTGTCGGTCGTATTCACAGACTTTTAAGGAAAGGGAATTATGCCGAACGCGTAGGGGCCGGTGCTCCCGTCTACTTAGCTGCCGTAATGGAATATCTGGCAGCCGAGGTTCTCGAATTGGCGGGTAACGCCGCTAGAGATAACAAGAAAACCAGGATTATCCCTAGGCATTTGCAATTGGCCATCAGAAACGACGAAGAATTGAACAAACTCCTATCCGGAGTTACTATAGCCCAGGGCGGCGTTCTGCCAAATATCCAAGCTGTATTGTTACCTAAAAAGACAGATAGCAAAACTAAATAAAACGAATGTAACCTATTTTATCATCAAATATCGGTCCTTTTCAGGACCACCAAGACAGCTGAAAAAGAGAATTTTATTATTTTAGCTTAAGTAGTAAAATAACAGGCATAAGTTTTAATTTTGAGAGGTTTTGTGATATACGACAGAGTTACGACGATATTTTATAGATCGCAATACTTTTGACAATACCTTTCTCTGAATCTTCGTGCATGCAGTCTCTTCTTAATGAGAGTATTGAACAATATCCATTTTATTGTATCGATATCGTATCTTTCTAATTTCTCATTCATTTCATTAATTATTTCCTAATTGTTATGATCGGATTTGCAAAGATTAGGATTTCTGTATATCGAACCGGTACATGTCAGCTGTATTTATGAGGTTATGTTATTTGTTCTTAGAATTTGATGTGATCAATTGAAAATGAGATGAAAGTTGCTTTAATTTATCGTTTCGGACCGACTATTAGTGCCGTGTCATCGTTTGGAGATTACTATGGAACATAATTGTGCGACGAGTTATGATAGACTGTCATTTATTGTTGCGACTGGATTTGGTGGTCTCCAGCTATATATGCGTTTATTATTTATAATTGTCGATCCGATTCACTACCTACTAATTCTATATTGTGAATTTTTAGTTTAATGATCATGTCCTTACTGTTGGACCAACACCCCACTTGGATGCATTGGTACGATGACTGTCTCCGTAGGAAGGCCATGCATGACAGTCAACCCATGTATTTCTTTTCATTAGGGTAGTTTATACAGTAAGTGTCTATTTATTGACTATAGGGTACCAATTAGTTACTTCGTATGGTTACCTTTAAGGTAATTGAATGATATTGTTGCTTTTAGTGAGCAACTAAATGACATTGAGAGATTTGACCGGATGTTAGTTTGAAGATGTTTATATATTCCATGCAACAATCTTTCGCTTATTCCGAGTTGCTGCGGTTATACACAGTTACTGACTTGCCCCTTGACATCCTCTCGGATGTGCACTTCCTTTGAGGATTATCCGTGATGACCTGTATTGCCTTATATAATTAGCATTTTTGAGTAAGTTTGAAATCTAGGTGAGAGTGCCGTTTATGTATGTATATGTTTGTTAATCTAGTGATTTATCATAGGTTACTTATTGTTGTTATTGCAATTTAGGTTAGATTGTTTCGAAGAGCCTTCCTTGATGTGAATATATCTCTTCCTTTGTTTCGACTGTGGGTGAATTCTGATGCTTAGCTAAGGATATTTTATATCATATTCTATTTATATCATTAATTTAGAATAGAATAGAATATAATATAATACAATTTTCAAAGATTTTTAATGATATTCTTGACAATTTTACGCTTCTCTATATTTGAAAATCCTATTCTTTGATTGTCTTGGTTCTCGCTAGATGGCGCGCGCCGCCTGATTTCTTTCTCTACTTTATGTCGTTGGATATTGTTTTCGTCTCTCATTCATTAGAATTGACGTACACGCATTGGAGGTTATGTCTTCGTTCTGTTTAAACGTTTTGTTTATTTTATTTTGTTATTGTTGTGTTTTTAGGTTTTCTTATGGATTAGACCGATCTTATGTGATTTGTCGACCTGTGACTTGTTTGTTTTACCCCCTCGCACCACTTGGAGGTTATGTCGGACACCATCTGTGTCACTAGATTGTACTTTTGTATGAATATTTCGTATTATTTCAGGGTGAATTTGACGCCGTAGATATGTTTTGATATTGTTTAACCACTTTTATTTCATTTTATTTTGTTGCTAGTCACCTTCCAATTAAGATACCAGCGGTGTATTTACATTTTTTGTATTTTTTAGGTTATCCGTGTCCAGTTCCCCTGACAGAACTGGTAGAGCCGACCGTGATCAATCTGGAAATCACATGTCCGAAGCTATCCGCATCAACCTGCGGTTCCTCTGCACTTGATGACCGAACGCCAACAGGCCAGGATTCTACCTTTGCTTAAGTACTTTCGGATATGTTGAATACTACATTTGTTTATATTAGACTTATCTGCTCGAAGTTTATTAGTTAGATGACTTATATGTTTGATTTGCAAGGTATGAGGTCTATTGAGATAGCGACCCCGTAGGACGGTGCAGTAACTTCGTGATTGTGTTTCATATTGTTCAATCATTCCTAATGCCAATCATCCTCCCATCGGAATATCAATAGTCTAGTTATGATTTTTAATGTTTTAGGTTAGGGAGTCTTGGCAGAGTTGACGGAACTGGCCGTGTCCGAGTGGTGGAATGGACAAAGCACCCTGGGACCATTGCTACTATGAGTTTGCCAATTTTCCACACTACAAGATGAGCATTATTTGTCTTTCTCTATGATTAGGACTATCGCTGAAACAGTAGTCCTAGCAAGTCCTACTCCCCAAGCGGAGAGAAGTTAGGGGGGCAGTAGGAATCTCGTTAATCCATGCACGCGCCTTCCTGATATGTTCGGGCATAGGCTGCGGTTGTCAAGGCGGTGGTAGTTAGTCCCGCCGTTTACCCGCGCTCGGCATCTCGATCCTTCTCTGAACGGATCCGAACGCGATCTTAGTTAGGGACATTTTGAAATGTAGACCATGAGTCTATGGCTCTGGTGCTTGTTAAAGGTCTGAGCTGGTCTTTCCTGCGTAAGTATATGGACATTTTGAAATGTAGACTATCTGTCTATGGCTCTGGTGCTTGTTAAAACTCCGAGCTGGTCTTTCCTGCGTAAGTATCGGGGACGGTTCACGTACGGGTCTCCGAGCGCCTGTTCGGTTCCGTCGCGGCAGTATTGCGTAAAATTTTAGATAAGGACAGTGGGAATCTCGTTAATCCATGCACGCGCCTTCCTGATATGTTCGGGCATAGGCTGCGGTTGTCAAGGTGGTGGTAGTTAGTCCCGCCGTTTACCCGCGCTCGGCATCTCGATCCTTCTCTGAACGGATCCGAACGCGATCTGCTGAGCTGGTCTTTCCTGCGTAAGTATATGGACATTTTGAAATGTAGACTATCTGTCTATGGCTCTGGTGCTTGTTAAAGCTCCGAGCTGGTCTTTCCTGCGTAAGTATCGGGGACGGTTCACGTACGGGTCTCCGAGCGCCTGTTCGGTTCCGTCGCGGCAGTATTGCGTAAAATTTTAGATAAGGACAGTGGGAATCTCGTTAATCCATGCACGCGCCTTCCTGATATGTTCGGGCATAGGCTGCGGTTGTCAAGGTGGTGGTAGTTAGTCCCGCCGTTTACCCGCGCTCGGCATCTCGATCCTTCTCTGAACGGATCCGAACGCGATCTTAGTTAGGGACATTTTGAAATGTAGACCATGAGTCTATGGCTCAGGTGCTTGTTAAAGGTCTGAGCTGGTCTTTCCTGCGTAAGTATATGGACATTTTGAAATGTAGACTATCTGTCTATGGCTCTGGTGCTTGTTAAAGCTCCGAGCTGGTCTTTCCTGCGTAAGTATCGGGGACGGTTCACGTACGGGTCTCCGAGCGCCTGTTCGGTTCCGTCGCGGCCGTATTACGTAAAATTTTAGATAAGGACAGTGGGAATCTCGTTAATCCATGCACGCGCCTTCCTGATATGTTCGGGCATAGGCTGCGGTTGTCAAGGTGGTGGTAGTTAGTCCCGCCGTTTACCCGCGCTCGGCATCTCGATCCTTCTCTGAACGGATCCGAACGCGATCTTAGTTAGGGACATTTTGAAATGTAGACCATGAGTCTATGGCTCTGGTGCTTGTTAAAGGTCTGAGCTGGTCTTTCCTGCGTAAGTATATGGACATTTTGAAATGTAGACTATCTGTCTATGGCTCTGGTGCTTGTTAAAGCTCCGAGCTGGTCTTTCCTGCGTAAGTATCGGGAACGGTTCACGTACGGGTCTCCGAGCGCCTGTTCGGTTCCGTCGCGGCAGTATTGCGTAAAATTTTAGATAAGGACAGTGGGAATCTCGTTAATCCATGCACGCGCCTTCCTGATATGTTCGGGCATAGGCTGCGGTTGTCAAGGTGGTGGTAGTTAGTCCCGCCGTTTACCCGCGCTCGGCATCTCGATCCTTCTCTGAACGGATCCGAACGCGATCTGTCTGAGCTGGTCTTTCCTGCGTAAGTATATGGACATTTTGAAATGTAGACTATCTGTCTATGGCTCTGGTGCTTGTTAAAGCTCCGAGCTGGTCTTTCCTGCGTAAGTATCGGGGACGGTTCACGTACGGGTCTCCGAGCGCCTGTTCGGTTCCGTCGCGGCCGTATTGCGTAAAATTTTAGATAAGGACAGTGGGAATCTCGTTAATCCATGCACGCGCCTTCCTGATATGTTCGGGCATAGGCTGCGGTTGTCAAGGTGGTGGTAGTTAGTCCCGCCGTTTACCCGCGCTCGGCATCTCGATCCTTCTCTGAACGGATCCGAACGCGATCTTAGTTAGGGACATTTTGAAATGTAGACCATGAGTCTATGGCTCTGGTGCTTGTTAAAGGTCTGAGCTGGTCTTTCCTGCGTAAGTATATGGACATTTTGAAATGTAGACTATCTGTCTATGGCTCTGGTGCTTGTTAAAGCTCCGAGCTGGTCTTTCCTGCGTAAGTATCGGGGACGGTTCACGTACGGGTCTCCGAGCGCCTGTTCGGTTCCGTCGCGGCAGTATTGCGTAAAATTTTAGATAAGGACAGTGGGAATCTCGTTAATCCATGCACGCGCCTTCCTGATATGTTCGGGCATAGGCTGCGGTTGTCAAGGTGGTGGTAGTTAGTCCCGCCGTTTACCCGCGCTCGGCATCTCGATCCTTCTCTGAACGGATCCGAACGCGATCTGTCTGAGCTGGTCTTTCCTGCGTAAGTATATGGACATTTTGAAATGTAGACTATCTGTCTATGGCTCTGGTGCTTGTTAAAGCTCCGAGCTGGTCTTTCCTGCGTAAGTATCGGGGACGGTTCACGTACGGGTCTCCGAGCGCCTGTTCGGTTCCGTCGCGGCCGTATTACGTAAAATTTTAGATAAGGACAGTGGGAATCTCGTTAATCCATGCACGCGCCTTCCTGATATGTTCGGGCATAGGCTGCGGTTGTCAAGGTGGTGGTAGTTAGTCCCGCCGTTTACCCGCGCTCGGCATCTCGATCCTTCTCTGAACGGATCCGAACGCGATCTGTCTGAGCTGGTCTTTCCTGCGTAAGTATATGGACATTTTGAAATGTAGACTATCTGTCTATGGCTCTGGTGCTTGTTAAAGCTCCGAGCTGGTCTTTCCTGCGTAAGTATCGGGAACGGTTCACGTACGGGTCTCCGAGCGCCTGTTCGGTTCCGTCGTGGCAGTATTGCGTAAAATTTTAGATAAGGACAGTGGGAATCTCGTTAATCCATGCACGCGCCTTCCTGATATGTTCGGGCATAGGCTGCGGTTGTCAAGGTGGTGGTAGTTAGTCCCGCCGTTTACCCGCGCTCGGCATCTCGATCCTTCTCTGAACGGATCCGAACGCGATCTGTCTGAGCTGGTCTTTCCTACGTAAGTATATGGACATTTTGAAATGTAGACTATCTGTCTATGGCTCTGGTGCTTGTTAAAGCTCCGAGCTGGTCTTTCCTGCGTAAGTATCGGGGACGGTTCACGTACGGGTCTCCGAGCGCCTGTTCGGTTCCGTCGCGGCCGTATTGCGTAAAATTTTAGATAAGGACAGTGGGAATCTCGTTAATCCATGCACGCGCCTTCCTGATATGTTCGGGCATAGGCTGCGGTTGTCAAGGTGGTGGTAGTTAGTCCCGCCGTTTACCCGCGCTCGGCATCTCGATCCTTCTCTGAACGGATCCGAACGCGATCTGTCTGAGCTGGTCTTTCCTGCGTAAGTATATGGACATTTTGAAATGTAGACTATCTGTCTATGGCTCTGGTGCTTGTTAAAGCTCCGAGCTGGTCTTTCCTGCGTAAGTATCGGGGACGGTTCACGTACGGGTCTCCGAGCGCCTGTTCGGTTCCGTCGCGGCCGTATTACGTAAAATTTTAGATAAGGACAGTGGGAATCTCGTTAATCCATGCACGCGCCTTCCTGATATGTTCGGGCATAGGCTGCGGTTGTCAAGGTGGTGGTAGTTAGTCCCGCCGTTTACCCGCGCTCGGCATCTCGATCCTTCTCTGAACGGATCCGAACGCGATCTTAGTTAGGGACATTTTGAAATGTAGACCATGAGTCTATGGCTCTGGTGCTTGTTAAAGGTCTGAGCTGGTCTTTCCTGCGTAAGTATATGGACATTTTGAAATGTAGACTATCTGTCTATGGCTCTGGTGCTTGTTAAAGCTCCGAGCTGGTCTTTCCTGCGTAAGTATCGGGAACGGTTCACGTACGGGTCTCCGAGCGCCTGTTCGGTTCCGTCGTGGCAGTATTGCGTAAAATTTTAGATAAGGACAGTGGGAATCTCGTTAATCCATGCACGCGCCTTCCTGATATGTTCGGGCATAGGCTGCGGTTGTCAAGGTGGTGGTAGTTAGTCCCGCCGTTTACCCGCGCTCGGCATCTCGATCCTTCTCTGAACGGATCCGAACGCGATCTTAGTTAGGGACATTTTGAATTGTAGACCATGAGTCTATGGCTCTGGTGCTTGTTAAAGGTCTGAGCTGGTCTTTCCTACGTAAGTATATGGACATTTTGAAATGTAGACTATCTGTCTATGGCTCTGGTGCTTGTTAAAGCTCCGAGCTGGTCTTTCCTGCGTAAGTATCGGGGACGGTTCACGTACGGGTCTCCGAGCGCCTGTTCGGTTCCGTCGCGGCCGTATTGCGTAAAATTTTAGATAAGGACAGTGGGAATCTCGTTAATCCATGCACGCGCCTTCCTGATATGTTCGGGCATAGGCTGCGGTTGTCAAGGTGGTGGTAGTTAGTCCCGCCGTTTACCCGCGCTCGGCATCTCGATCCTTCTCTGAACGGATCCGAACGCGATCTGTCTGAGCTGGTCTTTCCTGCGTAAGTATATGGACATTTTGAAATGTAGACTATCTGTCTATGGCTCTGGTGCTTGTTAAAGCTCCGAGCTGGTCTTTCCTGCGTAAGTATCGGGAACGGTTCACGTACGGGTCTCCGAGCGCCTGTTCGGTTCCGTCGCGGCAGTATTGCGTAAAATTTTAGATAAGGACAGTGGGAATCTCGTTAATCCATGCACGCGCCTTCCTGATATGTTCGGGCATAGGCTGCGGTTGTCAAGGTGGTGGTAGTTAGTCCCGCCGTTTACCCGCGCTCGGCATCTCGATCCTTCTCTGAACGGATCCGAACGCGATCTGTCTGAGCTGGTCTTTCCTACGTAAGTATATGGACATTTTGAAATGTAGACTATCTGTCTATGGCTCTGGTGCTTGTTAAAGCTCCGAGCTGGTCTTTCCTGCGTAAGTATCGGGGACGGTTCACGTACGGGTCTCCGAGCGCCTGTTCGGTTCCGTCGCGGCCGTATTGCGTAAAATTTTAGATAAGGACAGTGGGAATCTCGTTAATCCATGCACGCGCCTTCCTGATATGTTCGGGCATAGGCTGCGGTTGTCAAGGTGGTGGTAGTTAGTCCCGCCGTTTACCCGCGCTCGGCATCTCGATCCTTCTCTGAACGGATCCGAACGCGATCTGTCTGAGCTGGTCTTTCCTGCGTAAGTATATGGACATTTTGAAATGTAGACTATCTGTCTATGGCTCTGGTGCTTGTTAAAGCTCCGAGCTGGTCTTTCCTGCGTAAGTATCGGGGACGGTTCACGTACGGGTCTCCGAGCGCCTGTTCGGTTCCGTCGCGGCCGTATTACGTAAAATTTTAGATAAGGACAGTGGGAATCTCGTTAATCCATGCACGCGCCTTCCTGATATGTTCGGGCATAGGCTGCGGTTGTCAAGGTGGTGGTAGTTAGTCCCGCCGTTTACCCGCGCTCGGCATCTCGATCCTTCTCTGAACGGATCCGAACGCGATCTTAGTTAGGGACATTTTTGAATGTAGACCATGAGTCTATGGCTCTGGTGCTTGTTAAAGGTCTGAGCTGGTCTTTCCTGCGTAAGTATATGGACATTTTGAAATGTAGACTATCTGTCTATGGCTCTGGTGCTTGTTAAAGCTCCGAGCTGGTCTTTCCTGCGTAAGTATCGGGGACGGTTCACGTACGGGTCTCCGAGCGCCTGTTCGGTTCCGTCGCGGCCGTATTGCGTAAAATTTTAGATAAGGACAGTGGGAATCTCGTTAATCCATGCACGCGCCTTCCTGATATGTTCGGGCATAGGCTGCGGTTGTCAAGGTGGTGGTAGTTAGTCCCGCCGTTTACCCGCGCTCGGCATCTCGATCCTTCTCTGAACGGATCCGAACGCGATCTTAGTTAGGGACATTTTGAAATGTAGACCATGAGTCTATGGCTCTGGTGCTTGTTAAAGGCTGAGCTGGTCTTTCCTGCGTAAGTATATGGACATTTTGAAATGTAGACTATCTGTCTATGGCTCTGGTGCTTGTTAAAGCTCCGAGCTGGTCTTTCCTGCGTAAGTATCGGGGACGGTTCACGTACGGGTCTCCGAGCGCCTGTTCGGTTCCGTCGCGGCCGTATTGCGTAAAATTTTAGATAAGGACAGTGGGAATCTCGTTAATCCATGCACGCGCCTTCCTGATATGTTCGGGCATAGGCTGCGGTTGTCAAGGTGGTGGTAGTTAGTCCCGCCGTTTACCCGCGCTCGGCATCTCGATCCTTCTCTGAACGGATCCGAACGCGATCTTAGTTAGGGACATTTTGAATTGTAGACCATGAGTCTATGGCTCTGGTGCTTGTTAAAGGTCTGAGCTGGTCTTTCCTACGTAAGTATATGGACATTTTGAAATGTAGACTATCTGTCTATGGCTCTGGTGCTTGTTAAAGCTCCGAGCTGGTCTTTCCTGCGTAAGTATCGGGGACGGTTCACGTACGGGTCTCCGAGCGCCTGTTCGGTTCCGTCGCGGCCGTATTGCGTAAAATTTTAGATAAGGACAGTGGGAATCTCGTTAATCCATGCACGCGCCTTCCTGATATGTTCGGGCATAGGCTGCGGTTGTCAAGGTGGTGGTAGTTAGTCCCGCCGTTTACCCGCGCTCGGCATCTCGATCCTTCTCTGAACGGATCCGAACGCGATCTTAGTTAGGGACATTTTGAAATGTAGACCATGAGTCTATGGCTCAGGTGCTTGTTAAAGGCTGAGCTGGTCTTTCCTGCGTAAGTATATGGACATTTTGAAATGTAGACTATCTGTCTATGGCTCTGGTGCTTGTTAAAGCTCCGAGCTGGTCTTTCCTGCGTAAGTATCGGGGACGGTTCACGTACGGGTCTCCGAGCGCCTGTTCGGTTCCGTCGCGGCCGTATTGCGTAAAATTTTAGATAAGGACAGTGGGAATCTCGTTAATCCATGCACGCGCCTTCCTGATATGTTCGGGCATAGGCTGCGGTTGTCAAGGTGGTGGTAGTTAGTCCCGCCGTTTACCCGCGCTCGGCATCTCGATCCTTCTCTGAACGGATCCGAACGCGATCTTAGTTAGGGACATTTTGAAATGTAGACCATGAGTCTATGGCTCTGGTGCTTGTTAAAGGTCTGAGCTGGTCTTTCCTGCGTAAGTATATGGACATTTTGAAATGTAGACTATCTGTCTATGGCTCTGGTGCTTGTTAAAGCTCCGAGCTGGTCTTTCCTGCGTAAGTATCGGGGACGGTTCACGTACGGGTCTCCGAGCGCCTGTTCGGTTCCGTCGCGGCCGTATTGCGTAAAATTTTAGATAAGGACAGTGGGAATCTCGTTAATCCATGCACGCGCCTTCCTGATATGTTCGGGCATAGGCTGCGGTTGTCAAGTTGGTGGTAGTTAGTCCCGCCGTTTACCCGCGCTCGGCATCTCGATCCTTCTCTGAACGGATCCGAACGCGATCTGCTGAGCTGGTCTTTCCTGCGTAAGTATATGGACATTTTGAAATGTAGACTATCTGTCTATGGCTCTGGTGCTTGTTAAAGCTCCGAGCTGGTCTTTCCTGCGTAAGTATCGGGGACGGTTCACGTACGGGTCTCCGAGCGCCTGTTCGGTTCCGTCGCGGCCGTATTACGTAAAATTTTAGATAAGGACAGTGGGAATCTCGTTAATCCATGCACGCGCCTTCCTGATATGTTCGGGCATAGGCTGCGGTTGTCAAGGTGGTGGTAGTTAGTCCCGCCGTTTACCCGCGCTCGGCATCTCGATCCTTCTCTGAACGGATCCGAACGCGATCTGTCTGAGCTGGTCTTTCCTACGTAAGTATATGGACATTTTGAAATGTAGACTATCTGTCTATGGCTCTGGTGCTTGTTAAAGCTCCGAGCTGGTCTTTCCTGCGTAAGTATCGGGGACGGTTCACGTACGGGTCTCCGAGCGCCTGTTCGGTTCCGTCGCGGCCGTATTGCGTAAAATTTTAGATAAGGACAGTGGGAATCTCGTTAATCCATGCACGCGCCTTCCTGATATGTTCGGGCATAGGCTGCGGTTGTCAAGGTGGTGGTAGTTAGTCCCGCCGTTTACCCGCGCTCGGCATCTCGATCCTTCTCTGAACGGATCCGAACGCGATCTTAGTTAGGGACATTTTGAATTGTAGACCATGAGTCTATGGCTCTGGTGCTTGTTAAAGGTCTGAGCTGGTCTTTCCTACGTAAGTATATGGACATTTTGAAATGTAGACTATCTGTCTATGGCTCTGGTGCTTGTTAAAGCTCCGAGCTGGTCTTTCCTGCGTAAGTATCGGGGACGGTTCACGTACGGGTCTCCGAGCGCCTGTTCGGTTCCGTCGCGGCCGTATTGCGTAAAATTTTAGATAAGGACAGTGGGAATCTCGTTAATCCATGCACGCGCCTTCCTGATATGTTCGGGCATAGGCTGCGGTTGTCAAGGTGGTGGTAGTTAGTCCCGCCGTTTACCCGCGCTCGGCATCTCGATCCTTCTCTGAACGGATCCGAACGCGATCTGTCTGAGCTGGTCTTTCCTGCGTAAGTATATGGACATTTTGAAATGTAGACTATCTGTCTATGGCTCTGGTGCTTGTTAAAGCTCCGAGCTGGTCTTTCCTGCGTAAGTATCGGGAACGGTTCACGTACGGGTCTCCGAGCGCCTGTTCGGTTCCGTCGCGGCAGTATTGCGTAAAATTTTAGATAAGGACAGTGGGAATCTCGTTAATCCATGCACGCGCCTTCCTGATATGTTCGGGCATAGGCTGCGGTTGTCAAGGTGGTGGTAGTTAGTCCCGCCGTTTACCCGCGCTCGGCATCTCGATCCTTCTCTGAACGGATCCGAACGCGATCTTAGTTAGGGACATTTTGAATTGTAGACCATGAGTCTATGGCTCTGGTGCTTGTTAAAGGTCTGAGCTGGTCTTTCCTACGTAAGTATATGGACATTTTGAAATGTAGACTATCTGTCTATGGCTCTGGTGCTTGTTAAAGCTCCGAGCTGGTCTTTCCTGCGTAAGTATCGGGGACGGTTCACGTACGGGTCTCCGAGCGCCTGTTCGGTTCCGTCGCGGCCGTATTGCGTAAAATTTTAGATAAGGACAGTGGGAATCTCGTTAATCCATGCACGCGCCTTCCTGATATGTTCGGGCATAGGCTGCGGTTGTCAAGGTGGTGGTAGTTAGTCCCGCCGTTTACCCGCGCTCGGCATCTCGATCCTTCTCTGAACGGATCCGAACGCGATCTTAGTTAGGGACATTTTGAAATGTAGACCATGAGTCTATGGCTCAGGTGCTTGTTAAAGGTCTGAGCTGGTCTTTCCTGCGTAAGTATATGGACATTTTGAAATGTAGACTATCTGTCTATGGCTCTGGTGCTTGTTAAAGCTCCGAGCTGGTCTTTCCTGCGTAAGTATCGGGGACGGTTCACGTACGGGTCTCCGAGCGCCTGTTCGGTTCCGTCGCGGCCGTATTACGTAAAATTTTAGATAAGGACAGTGGGAATCTCGTTAATCCATGCACGCGCCTTCCTGATATGTTCGGGCATAGGCTGCGGTTGTCAAGGTGGTGGTAGTTAGTCCCGCCGTTTACCCGCGCTCGGCATCTCGATCCTTCTCTGAACGGATCCGAACGCGATCTTAGTTAGGGACATTTTGAAATGTAGACTATCTGTCTATGGCTCTGGTGCTTGTTAAAGCTCCGAGCTGGTCTTTCCTGCGTAAGTATATGGACATTTTGAAATGTAGACTATCTGTCTATGGCTCTGGTGCTTGTTAAAGCTCCGAGCTGGTCTTTCCTGCGTAAGTATCGGGGACGGTTCACGTACGGGTCTCCGAGCGCCTGTTCGGTTCCGTCGCGGCCGTATTGCGTAAAATTTTAGATAAGGACAGTGGGAATCTCGTTAATCCATGCACGCGCCTTCCTGATATGTTCGGGCATAGGCTGCGGTTGTCAAGGTGGTGGTAGTTAGTCCCGCCGTTTACCCGCGCTCGGCATCTCGATCCTTCTCTGAACGGATCCGAACGCGATCTGCTGAGCTGGTCTTTCCTGCGTAAGTATATGGACATTTTGAAATGTAGACTATCTGTCTATGGCTCTGGTGCTTGTTAAAGCTCCGAGCTGGTCTTTCCTGCGTAAGTATCGGGGACGGTTCACGTACGGGTCTCCGAGCGCCTGTTCGGTTCCGTCGCGGCCGTATTGCGTAAAATTTTAGATAAGGACAGTGGGAATCTCGTTAATCCATGCACGCGCCTTCCTGATATGTTCGGGCATAGGCTGCGGTTGTCAAGGTGGTGGTAGTTAGTCCCGCCGTTTACCCCGCGCTCGGCATCTCGATCCTTCTCTGAACGGATCCGAACGCGATCTGCTGAGCTGGTCTTTCCTGCGTAAGTATATGGACATTTTGAAATGTAGACTATCTGTCTATGGCTCTGGTGCTTGTTAAAGCTCCGAGCTGGTCTTTCCTGCGTAAGTATCGGGGACGGTTCACGTACGGGTCTCCGAGCGCCTGTTCGGTTCCGTCGCGGCCGTATTGCGTAAAATTTTAGATAAGGACAGTGGGAATCTCGTTAATCCATGCACGCGCCTTCCTGATATGTTCGGGCATAGGCTGCGGTTGTCAAGGTGGTGGTAGTTAGTCCCGCCGTTTACCCGCGCTCGGCATCTCGATCCTTCTCTGAACGGATCCGAACGCGATCTTAGTTAGGGACATTTTGAAATGTAGACCATGAGTCTATGGCTCTGGTGCTTGTTAAAGGTCTGAGCTGGTCTTTCCTGCGTAAGTATATGGACATTTTGAAATGTAGACTATCTGTCTATGGCTCTGGTGCTTGTTAAAGCTCCGAGCTGGTCTTTCCTGCGTAAGTATCGGGGACGGTTCACGTACGGGTCTCCGAGCGCCTGTTCGGTTCCGTCGCGGCCGTATTGCGTAAAATTTTAGATAAGGACAGTGGGAATCTCGTTAATCCATGCACGCGCCTTCCTGATATGTTCGGGCATAGGCTGCGGTTGTCAAGTTGGTGGTAGTTAGTCCCGCCGTTTACCCGCGCTCGGCATCTCGATCCTTCTCTGAACGGATCCGAACGCGATCTGCTGAGCTGGTCTTTCCTGCGTAAGTATATGGACATTTTGAAATGTAGACTATCTGTCTATGGCTCTGGTGCTTGTTAAAGCTCCGAGCTGGTCTTTCCTGCGTAAGTATCGGGAACGGTTCACGTACGGGTCTCCGAGCGCCTGTTCGGTTCCGTCGCGGCAGTATTGCGTAAAATTTTAGATAAGGACAGTGGGAATCTCGTTAATCCATGCACGCGCCTTCCTGATATGTTCGGGCATAGGCTGCGGTTGTCAAGGCGGTGGTAGTTAGTCCCGCCGTTTACCCGCGCTCGGCATCTCGATCCTTCTCTGAACGGATCCGAACGCGATCTGCTGAGCTGGTCTTTCCTGCGTAAGTATATGGACATTTTGAAATGTAGACTATCTGTCTATGGCTCTGGTGCTTGTTAAAGCTCCGAGCTGGTCTTTCCTGCGTAAGTATCGGGGACGGTTCACGTACGGGTCTCCGAGCGCCTGTTCGGTTCCGTCGCGGCAGTATTGCGTAAAATTTTAGATAAGGACAGTGGGAATCTCGTTAATCCATGCACGCGCCTTCCTGATTTGTTCGGGCATAGGCTGCGGTTGTCAAGGCGGTGGTAGTTAGTCCCGCCGTTTACCCGCGAACGATATCTCGATAAGTTAAAATTCAAAATGGTCCAAAGGTTAGGCTACTTTCGTAACTAATCGTATTACAATGCATGACCTTTTTTGATTAATGTGGTTTCTATTTAAAGCAGGTTTTACAGTTTTACCTAATTGTCAGTTTTCTGAATGTCTAAACTATTTTCGTCCAATTTTTTTGATTAATTCATTCCAATCGAAGGTTGTACGTATTATCGGTTGCGACGATACAGAATTCCATGTATCTGTGATTGATGAGCATGTCTTCATGTTCGTTGATCCTTCATTTCATTAGAACCAAATATAGTTGCCATGTGATATCGATTTGGCTCTGAATT
The DNA here is from genome assembly GCF_030347505.1 of Rhynchophorus ferrugineus. Taxonomy (NCBI): domain Eukaryota; kingdom Metazoa; phylum Arthropoda; class Insecta; order Coleoptera; family Curculionidae; genus Rhynchophorus; species Rhynchophorus ferrugineus. The sequence goes on from NW_027473131.1 coordinate 44,594, forward strand.
CTCGTCATGTCGAATTGGTATTATATGGTCCCTCATAAGTAGGTGCACTTGAAGGTTCGTCAAATTATGCGGGCGTCCTCCCGCTATATTCAGGTATACATCGGAGGTTTTAATGCAGTTGTAACTGGCCTCACCGTTTAACCGCATATGATATACTGAAACGCGGATTTTATTCGCCATCGGACCGAACGGGCTCTAGAAGTACAATGCGGGTAATGATCGAATTCAGATGAATGGAATTAGTCTCCAATTCAATTTCCGCACGGGGCGATGTTTTTTAATTGTTTTTTGATAGTTCATCGCATTAGGTCTGAAAACTGTATATTTAATAGTCTCATAAGGTATAACTTATAAACGTATCTTGTGGTTCGTCTTCGAACTGAACGTACATTTAAGACAATGTTCCG
>NW_027473131.1:52500-53938 GCF_030347505.1 Rhynchophorus ferrugineus
TAGGTTTTAAACGCATATCGAAACGTTTCTATTATAAGACGACGACGACGACGACGACGCGCGCTCACGTCATAGACAGCGCTTGCGCCCCTTTCGCAGCCGCCGTCGACTTTAAAACGCTCTTACGGTTTATTTTCGTCTTCTCCACTACACACAACGAGAGGAGCGGAGACAGACTACTCGAAATGGTGACGTTCGTTGTAAATTTTCGTCGTCTCACCTCGTACGACAACAAAAGAGCATACGCTGATCATAGTTTGGCAATATTTTCGTAAACTAAATCTCACCCTTTTGGAATGAAACAAACGAAGGGTGATAAGATTTTCGTAAACTAATCACATTACCGATCATCGTATATGTTCGTCGATATGAGGATCGAAACGTCGATTAGAAATATAATTGGCAAAATCGTTTTATTTTGCGCTCGATTTGTCCATTTATAACGAAATCCGTCGTAGGCCGACGATTATTACTCGTCGTCCTATATAACAACATCTTCATCGTATATATCTCCGCTTTCGGGCGTACATCTTTTAAAACCATATATTATAGGTACCCGAAAACAGCTACGTTGACGACGTCGAAATTCGATCGGAACTTCCGAACTTCGTAGATGGCTCTTTAACGTTCGACAATGATTTTTACAGACTTGTACGTTTACCTATTATATATATATAGGCATAACAACACACTGTAATGATCCTTCCGCAGGTTCACCTACGGAAACCTTGTTACGACTTTTACTTCCTCTAAATGATCAAGTTTGGTCATCTTTTCCTACACATCGACGACGCCGAAACGCCATCGCGTGTCGATCCGAAGACCTCACTAAATCATTCAATCGGTAGTAGCGACGGGCGGTGTGTACAAAGGGCAGGGACGTAATCAACGCGAGCTTATGACTCGCGCTTACTGGGAATTCCTCGTTCATGGGGAACAATTGCAAGCCCCAATCCCTAGCACGAAGGAGGTTCAGCGGGTTACCCGGGCCGCTCGGCCAGGGAAGACACGCTGATTCCTTCAGTGTAGCGCGCGTGCGGCCAGAACATCTAAGGGCATCACAGACCTGTTATTGCTCAATCTCGTGCGGCTAGAAGCCGCCTGTCCCTCTAAGAAGAATAGTTTGTACGCCGACAGTAAAACCGCGCACGAACCGCGAAACCCGAAAGCAACGCGGCGGCGGGCCTTTAGGATGTCAAAAAGCGCCTAGTTAGCAGGCTAGAGTCTCGTTCGTTATCGGAATTAACCAGACAAATCGCTCCACCAACTAAGAACGGCCATGCACCACCACCCACCGAATCAAGAAAGAGCTCTCAATCTGTCAATCCTTCCGGTGTCCGGGCCTGGTGAGGTTTCCCGTGTTGAGTCAAATTAAGCCGCAGGCTCCACTCCTGGTGGTGCCCTTCCGTCAATTCCTTTAAGTTTCAGCTTTGCAACC
>NW_027473132.1:0-53939 GCF_030347505.1 Rhynchophorus ferrugineus
AATAAAGCATTAATTTTATTTTAAAAAGCTCTAGTAGTTATTGTGCGATCATTTTTAATTCATGGTTATTGTAATACATGTTATATATCACATAGTAATACATGTTTAGTTTAAGTTGTATTGTATTGTTTATATGTATTTAGTATATTGTTTAAAAATAGCAATTCATCTCAGAACATTCAAATATAAAAGTAACTCCACTTCCTTTAAAATGTAAGTATTATAGATATATTAATAGTATTCAGTAATGTTTTTTTTTTCTTTTTTAAAGTTAGTACGTGAAGGAATACGTCTCGCGTATACTAAGGTTGTAAAATATAAGCAAATATTAAATTAATTGCTCCAAGCAATTATATCCGTCCTTTCCTCTCTTACAATTTATATAGGAAAGGGATCGAACATACTCGTCTGACATTAAGAATTAAAATAAAAAGCCAAGCCGTGCATTAGATTTTGCATATTTTGTAGTGGTTAGTAGGCATGTTGGCCACAAAAAATATCGATATGTCGAAGGAAAAAATATCCATATTTTTTGCAATAAGTATAAGATATATCGATATTTTACAAAAAAATGTATGTATATTTTTAATTGAAAATAAACGTAGTCAAATATTAGCCTAAAAAATATTTTTTTCTAAAACTCTTAAGGAATAACGGTATTTTTGATAAACCATTAAAATTAAGTACCAGAATTCACTAAACGTTTAAAAGTAAGTTCCGATTTGAAAGTTTTTTTTAATTGTACTTAATCTTCTGAAATTATATCATCTAAAAAATATCGATATATCGACAAAAAAATATCGATATTTTTTCTGCATCCCTAGCGGCTAGTTATTTAAATTTTTGTGTTGATAGTGCTGTATGGAGATAGCTGATACACGATTTTAAAGTTCTTCAAGTCGTAAAAATGTCGAAGAAGCGAAGATCAGTTAGCGGGTCTCAAAAAACCAAATCACAGACTGATCCAGACGTACCGGATCAAAATACAGAAAATATAATCAATGATGTAGTCAGGTACATTATTCTTAAAGCTGACGAAAAGTCATTTTATACCAGATCCGAATTAAATCAAAATGTAATTCACAAAAAGGGCCAATGCGTGGATAGTGTTATACAACAAGCAATTAAGGTTCTGGAAAATGTTGGTATTATTATTGTTATATGGATGTTGTTGATATTGTTTTGCATACATTTTTAGGTATATGGTTACACACTTACTGAATATGATGATGTAAAAATGAAAAAAAAAATTTATTTTTTAATTAGTATGTTGCCTTCTGTAAATTATTCCGATGAAGAGGAAGAATGTGTTTCTAGTTATGAAACTGGTTCAAATGTACCAAATGCTGCTCACAAGATACTGACTCTATTAATTTTATCCCATATATTTATGACAAACGCGCCAGTATCAGACAGTGAGCTCTACGATACCATTCCTTTATTGTTTTTATATTGTTGATTTATTATTTCAGAATCCCTTTATAGTTTCCTGAAGTCCTTGGATATTGATGTAGAAGTTGAGCATCCATTTTTCGGTAAAGTCAAAGAATATATAAGAGAAACCTTGATAAAGAATTATTACCTTCACTGTGAGTTTGATGAGAAAACGAAAATACAAACTTTCCAATGGGGGATTCGAGCTGAAATTGAAATCTCAAAGATGAAGGTTTTACAGTTCGTGTGTGAGGTAACTATTTCAGTTGACTTATAAGCACATTGTCAGGTTATTATTGATTTACAGATGTATGGAAATAAGCAACCAAAAGACTGGCCAGAACATTACAGAGCGGCCGAGAATCAGTTCAAAGAAAGAGAAGAGCTAAAGGAAGAAACAAGGGATGAATCAAGCTAGTCACCGATACTGGTAGAACTACAATATAAAGTTTATTTGTATACAAAAATTGTATCTTCTTAACTAATACAATATAAATAAAAAGATATAGGAAAATGTTAAATCTCATTGGTCCTTACATTGCGTTGTAAGCTGGGCCGCGACCTCCTTCTGGGACCACCCAGTTATTCTGGCTGGGGTCCTTGATGTTGCACGTCTTACGGTGGATGGCCCTCTCCAGAATCGAGTGGCACAAACTCATACACACCAGCGGGACAATAACAATCTTCGAGTCCGTCGAAGATGCCTAAGTTTCGTTTGACAGGATTTTGCGAGTTTAAAGTGTTGCATAACATAATTTGTGTTATACACTATATGTACGCTTTTAGTTGACTTTAAAAGATTCCAGTTGTGTTTTGATGACATTTGGGTGATTATTTTATGAACTTTTAAACAATTCATTAATAAAAAAAACTTATTTTTGTGTAATGCTCTAATTTTTCATTAGGTACAATCCTTTTAACTAACTTTCGGCAAGGTAATAAAACCCGTGGCAAAGCTACTACTAAGCATCCTCCAGGAAAAGTGAGATTGGGGATACTGTGAAAACTGCCGGTGCCCTGGTGAGATCCTATTGCCGTCTTCGAAGTGATGCTTTATGAACGGATGGTGTTTGAACCTGCGAAGAAACGAACATTACCGCATTACCGATCTTTGGATATTCAGTACTTTTGGAATTCCTTGTACGGGCTCAGGTACAGATTGATGTAATCCAAACCCGACGGCGATCAGGGATACCTCGTCGTTAAATGATACAGAAAGGATCCTCCGTAGGTGTTCTTATCCAAGGGCCAGCCGATGGTGTGCTCCGCGCATCCGGTTTATGTTTGAATCATTCGTCGCGATATCTTTAACGCTCCCGTCATCGTTGTACAGGACTTCGGAAGGTGCATAACCCGGGCCCACTGCCTCAGCTTGCTCTCCCAACCACTGAATAACGTGTCCCAGCGGGACGATATAGTTCCCGTGATTAAACATCGGAGTTCCTGACGAAATATCATTTATTCAATATATAAATCGATTTAAGACAAAGAATCCAACCTGGCAGGGCTGGTACCGGAATCCTACCGGTGCTAGTTAATAGACCGAACTTATCCTCCGTTAGGGGAGTGTTCAGAGGCGCGCCCTTCTCTTTCCAGTCCCATTTATGGGGCCTTCTCGACGATGATTACCTAAAAATCTATGTTCCGTATAGACCACCGATCAAGTGTGCTATGACTTCGATTCCACCGACCCTGATTTTCTTCCCTTCCGCGTCCAACAGTTGTTTGGCTCGTATAGTCGCGCTTATTCCAGTTGCACCATCGCCGACTATCAGAATATCAGTTTACATCTAGAATGTGTAATTTAAGAAAAATTAATCCTTTCAAGGTAAGTAATAATTTTAGCATGACATGTCAGACAGAAATTGTGAAGAATATATATTATAAATTTAAATAGTGTAGATACTTAAAGTGGTAGAAAAAAATAGTGTTTTAAGCTGGGCATATATTTTTTCAGACTATTGAAGAAGAATTAACAGACTGTAACAGGAATAAAGCCAAAGCCAAGTCTCTTTGAAACAATTTTTTTGTTTTAATATGGACAAATTCTATGCATATTTATAATCAGACTTATATACAGACAGGTAAAATAATAAAAATGATATCAATAAAATAATTGGTTATATAATGTTTAATTCATAATAATATATATTGTACAATTTTCTTAATATGTCACTCAAATTACCAATATTAATCTACGGGATAACGATGTCTTCTTTTCTTACTTAAATGGTAGTTGTTAAAAATAGAACCTTTTTTATTTATTATTATAGCAATAATATAGAATAAATTATGTTTTAATGAAAAAACAGCTGAATCATAGTGCATTTTATATTAAAATTACCTTTCCATCTTGGATCTTCTTCTCTTGGATGAATGAAATATAGTGTGTTATCTTAGAAAATTGATCCGAATATATTCCTATTTAACCCAACTGCTGGACTAGAAAATATGATTAGTTATATTTAAGAGTTCAAAGTTTACTTCACAATATACTATAAATAAAATAAAGCTCCAGACAATAATTGTATCATTACATATAATCATTTTAAGCTATAAAATTTAAAATATCTTATAAAATTTATTTTCGACAAATTAATTAAATATTCCGAATTAAAATGAAATTTTAGATATTTTCAACGAATTCCCTAAATGCAAACTCATTTTCTTTTATTTTAACAGGGAATTGTATAATTAAAGGTAACAGAAATACCTTACTCAAAAAATCAAAGTCCAACTCAGAGGTTCAAACAAAATATATCAAAATAAACTGAGCTCAGTGCAATTTTTATTTATTAACCTTTGCCAACAAAGTAACTTATATCTATAAATGTAATTTTATGAAAATCGGTCTTATAACATAAATATAATACTAAATAACACATAAAGTCACAGTTCAGAATCCTTTTTCTCATCTTCTATGTTGATTGTCTCCTATATATCAATCTTGGAATAATTCTATGTCCAAAATATTACTACAATATTAAATAAGTGTATTTTCATCTGTAATAAGATTGTGGGAAAATAAAAATGATACGGCAAGACCGATTGTTTAGAAACAGACATTTGACAAGATTGTAGAAATTTGTTTTTTGGGTTGCCGAGCGAATTTAAACCAAATAAAATTACCTGACATCTGTGGAATTTTCGAAAAATTTATCTAGTAATCCTAGTTAATAGAGCACATTCAATCCATATTTAGCTACTAGGTCACGAGAATTTTTGATATTTACGCCTTCACCCAAGCACATCTAAATAATAATGTAAGGAAAAAGGCTTTAAAAAACTCTGTATCAATAATTTCTTACAAAAGCTTATATTGTTCCCAATCATAAGACTGCGTAGTGTTGTTCATTCTCAAGGAACTCAGTATATTGTACTTCTAAGTTTAAAAGGTGACCTAATTTTAAGATTTGTTGGAATTGGCATCATCCTGAAAATAGACTATAAAAATACACTTGATATCATAAAAACTAATTTAAATTACCTCTGACATGCCTTGTACTTTACCAATAAGACCGTTGTCAAAATCTACCACATTGTCAAACATTCTATCAATCATATCGAAAATAGTCTACAATTTTGTTTTCCTATTTTTATTTTTGGACTTTGTTGGTTGCTGGAGAGGAGTTTTAGAGTTTTCTTGCTGTTTGTGTGTTTACCCTTCAATCTCAGGAATATTCACTAAACCAGGTAACATTTTCAGAAGCGATCCTTTTTCGATCTTCCTGATCCAGCGACTTCTAAATCATCAACCGTGCATTTTGTTGTAAATGATTTCTTATGGGCTGGCCCAGACTATCTCCAAGTTAACCTCCAAATTACGTTTTTGAGCAGCTTCATACACAATAAAAATGGGTAATTTTATCATTTGATTTTGTTCTTTGCAATTACCTGAAATAAAGGTAAGTTATCTAATCATCATTTTCTATAATAAATTGTCTACCCATTGCTTCAAATGAGAACTCCTCCTTGTTTTGTTAATATAATTTAGAGCTTGCAATGCAGCTTCATTACGAGCATTTTTTATCGTTTGCGCCTCTCCATAAAATTTGACGTCGTTGACGTTAAAATGGACTTTGAAAGGTCCCTTCGTGTCAGAATCATTTCTTCTAACATGAAGAGTATCATTAAAATGAACCGTGTCATTCATTTTATGCAAATAAGATTTTTTCTCTGAAATGTCTGGTGATGCAGTCTTGCCTTCTATTTGTTCCTAAAAGGCACCTTATTTATATGTCTATATTTAACTAAACAATATTGAATACCAAAATATCATTAATTATAGAGTATTGTACAGACATCCTTACCTTTAATGCTAAATTGTTTAGTAAAGCTACAGGTGTTTCTTCAGGTTCTTTTCACTCTTTTTGATCTTCAAAGAATGATGTTGATATTCTGTATTTTTCAGAGCCCTCTGTGCAGCTTTCCTTTGAGCATTCTTCAAGCTTTTACCATCCACTGCTTAATTTTCATTTCCTAAATAGAAAGCGATGGTAAAAACTGTATTGTGCAGAGGTCAATGAAATTTTTGATATATAATTGCATCTAATAATTTCACATTAATATACCTCTTCGTTAATTAATTCATATGAAAATGTAATATCATTACATTCAGCAATTCGTGACTAGAACTTAATGCGGATTTGTCTTCTGCTGGTTCACTAGTCAAACCTAAAACTCGGTTTGTTTCTGGCACAGAGGGATTATTTTTCCACGTTTCCGAATAAAGATACCACGATGAGGTATCTATTATTCTTCAAAGTTAAAAGCGTCCCAGATATAGATCCTTTTATACCAGTGAATTAACTATAAACATTGCTATTTACCAACAATAGAGTCCCTGTCGCCAAAAATATTTTTATATCATTTAATAACAATCCATAACTTAAGCTTAACAAGGAAAATAATAGTAGTATACAATTAAAGCAAATCATACTCAAATAATATAAAGAGAAAACATATATAACCGGGGAAACACACTAGAACTAACCTTAACATAATAATATAGAGCTGTAGGGGGTAAAAAAAATTCGATATTCTTGATAAAAACTATCGATATTATTAGTAAAAATATAGATAATTTTGGCTAATCTATTGATTTGGTTTATATTGGTTTATTTTTTTTAATACCGTAGTTATTGCACTAAAGATTTCGGTATTTTTTTTCCTCCCATATATTGATTTTTTAAAATTATTTTCTATCGATATGTTTTCTGGCCGCGGACATATTTAAAAATATCAATTAACATATTAAAATACAATAAAATATTTGTGGGGTATTATTCCATTTCATAGAAAAATTCCATTCTTTTTTACAGATCCACAGAACATTCAAATATAAAAGTAATACTACTTCGTTTAAAATTAAATTATAAATTGCATGTTATTGCATGTAATTATTATAATACTATACAGTAATTTTTTTTTCTTGTCTTTTTTAAAGTTAGTTTATTATTAAGCCTACTGACTGGCGAGTGGCCAACTTAGAAATTATCCCAGAAGACATCCCGTCTTACCCAGCCTGGTTACTGGCGTGACTGGGATCATTTTCCTTGTCGGATTTTGTACTCTTACCTAAGGGCATTCACAAACATCACAAATTTACTTACATGCCCCAGCAGAATTCGAACTCGCGACTATCGCAACAGGGGGACCATCCTGTCGCCTTTACTACTGCGGCAACTAAGCCAGCTATTAAATCGTTTATCATGAAAAAATATTTTATAAAATAAATAAACTTTTTTATAACTATTAATTTGTGATATGTATGGTTGCAGAATGTATGAGCAAATTTAAAAAATTCCCTTATTTCTCATATGATTTATCTACCAAATACTTCATTATAATGAATCAAAAATTATGGATAAATGATACAGGGTTTTGTAGAAGGGTCGGGGTCAGGATATAATGAGTCAAGTAATAAGGGGTCAAGTTAATGGTAGGTTTTATCAGGATAAACGATATAAATGTGCATGTATTTTGATTTTGTTGATTTGACATTTAGCATGATTTTTTTATTATTGAAATTCACGCCATTTCCTTTAGCTTGTAGGATTGGTTGCATATATCACTTTAATTCTCAACTCCCCACTCTAAACGTTTTTTCCGCTCTATTCTAGGTTTTATTTGAATTAAATATTGGGTTTATTTTGTGTTATGTCAGTTCTATTGCTGCTTTTTAACGTTATTATTCGGTTTCTTTAATAATAACAGGATAACAGTGCATTTAATTTGATTTGTGCTTTTAATGTGAAGATTTATGGTTTTTATATGAAAAAAATCAAAATACCGTGGGGTAAGGTAATGCTCTAAAACTGATTTTGTTTATAATGTATTTTTAATGTGCAGGAATGGTTGATGGTGAACTGAAATCTTGATTCTTGATGTATTGAAACATTTTCGTACCACCGATCAAATCACCTTCAGAGACAGTAGTGTTGTATATTTTAATTGTTATGATAATATTTTACGTATATCAAATTACTAGAAGAAATTAAACTAAAAGTTTTTAATATACGAACAGTTTTTACTTCATTGAATATTCCATATTTATGTTTATTATATAAAAGGGAAGAATAAGAATATATATGTATATTTGCTTTTAGGTGCGCTGATTGTTATTCTACAATTTTAAAAATAATCTCACTTATGACGCCTTTGTTATAATGTATAAATTTTAAATTTTTCAATACTTAGGTTTTATTAAATGGAATTTGAAAATGGTTAGTAAGTGTTAGCTCATGATATATTTTGCGTATACTTTAATATGCAGACGTAAATTACTTCAATGATTATTATAAATCAAATATATTTTCGGGCATATATTGAAGATATTTTTAAGACAAATGTTAGTAACATCATTTTTAAATTACTCACTTAACTTTATTATGGGAGAAACATGATTAACTTAAAAAATAGTGGTCGAATCGACTGTTTTTATTCGATAGTTACCAACACTAATTCAATTTTAGTTGGGGCAGTAAGGAAATGCACTTTTTTATTAGAACATAATTAGCGTTGGGAACTATGGCTAATCAGTCGCTAGTTTCGGTTCGACTGATTGTATTACTTTTTACTATCGATTGTTTTTGAGTCGTGTACTTTTAGTTACTATTTTCGGTTCTACTAGTTTCATTCGACTGCTTTTTAACGTTCTGACTCTGTCGTCCTAGGCGCGACCTTGACAAAAATGTATACCGAATTTATGCTTTCCTAGATTTATATATAATATATTTAGTTTTATGATTTTTTTGGTAGTTTGCTTCTAAATAAAAATATATTGTATATTAATATAGCAACACTTTGGAACGATATTTTTCAAGATTGTTAATGTAATAGGGTAAAAAATTAAAATTGTGAATGACAAATAAGTAATAGGTAATATTTCTTTTGATTGACTTTTTGGTGTGTATCTAACACCCTCGGTTTTTGTTAGAAAATATTTCTGTCCGATAATAAATAAAGCATTAATTTTATTTTAAAAAGCTCTAGTAGTTATTGTGCGATCATTTTTAATTCATGGTTATTGTAATACATGTTATATATCACATAGTAATACATGTTTAGTTTAAGTTGTATTGTATTGTTTATATTTATTTAGTATATTGTTTAAAAATAGCAATTCATCTCAGAACATTCAAATATAAAAGTAACTCCACTTCCTTTAAAATGTAAGTATTATAGATATATTAATAGTATTCAGTAATGTTTTTCTTTTTCTTTTTTAAAGTTAGTACGTGAAGGAATACGTCTCGCGTATACTAAGGTTGTAAAATATAAGCAAATATTAAATTAATTGCTCCAAGCAATTATATCCGTCCTTTCCTCTCTTACAATTTATATAGGAAAGGGATCGAACATACTCGTCTGACATTAAGAATTAAAATAAAAAGCCAAGCCGTGCATTAGATTTTGCATATTTTGTAGTGGTTAGTAGGCATGTTGGCCACAAAAAATATCGATATGTCGAAGGAAAAAATATATATATTTTTTGCAATAAGTATAAGATATATCGATATTTTACAAAAAAATGTATGTATATTTTTAATTGAAAATAAACGTAGTCAAATATTAGCCTAAAAAATATTTTTTTCTAAAACTCTTAAGGAATAACGGTATTTTTGATAAACCATTAAAATTAAGTACCAGAATTCACTAAACGTTTAAAAGTAAGTTCCGATTTGAAAGTTTTTTTTAATTGTACTTAATCTTCTGAAATTATATCATCTAAAAAATATCGATATATCGACAAAAAAATATCGATATTTTTTCTGCATCCCTAGCGGCTAGTTATTTAAATTTTTGTGTTGATAGTGCTGTATGGAGATAGCTGATACACGATTTTAAAGTTCTTCAAGTCGTAAAAATGTCGAAGAAGCGAAGATCAGTTAGCGGGTCTCAAAAAACCAAATCACAGACTGATCCAGACGTACCGGATCAAAATACAGAAAATATAATCAATGATGTAGTCAGGTACATTATTCTTAAAGCTGACGAAAATTCATTTTATACCAGATCCGAATTAAATCAAAATGTAATTCACAAAAAGGGCCAATGCGTGGATAGTGTTATACAACAAGCAATTAAGGTTCTGGAAAATGTTGGTATTATTATTGTTATATGGATGTTGTTGATATTGTTTTGCATACATTTTTAGGTATATGGTTACACACTTACTGAATATGATGATGTAAAAATGAAAAAAAAAATTTATTTTTTAATTAGTATGTTGCCTCCTGTAAATTATTCCGATGAAGAGGAAGAATGTGTTTCTAGTTATGAAACTGGTTCAAATGTACCAAATGCTGCTCACAAGATACTGACTCTATTAATTTTATCCCATATATTTATGACAAACGCGCCAGTATCAGACAGTGAGCTCTACGATACCATTCCTTTATTGTTTTTATATTGTTGATTTATTATTTCAGAATCCCTTTATAGTTTCCTGAAGTCCTTGGATATTGATGTAGAAGTTGAGCATCCATTTTTCGGTAAAGTCAAAGAATATATAAGAGAAACCTTGATAAAGAATTATTACCTTCACTGTGAGTTTGATGAGAAAACGAAAATACAAACTTTCCAATGGGGGATTCGAGCTGAAATTGAAATCTCAAAGATGAAGGTTTTACAGTTCGTGTGTGAGGTAACTATTTCAGTTGACTTATAAGCACATTGTCAGGTTATTATTGATTTACAGATGTATGGAAATAAGCAACCAAAAGACTGGCCAGAACATTACAGAGCGGCCGAGAATCAGTTCAAAGAAAGAGAAGAGCTAAAGGAAGAAACAAGGGATGAATCAAGCTAGTCACCGATACTGGTAGAACTACAATATAAAGTTTATTTGTATACAAAAATTGTATCTTCTTAACTAATACAATATAAATAAAAAGATATAGGAAAATGTTAAATCTCATTGGTCCTTACATTGCGTTGTAAGCTGGGCCGCGACCTCCTTCTGGGACCACCCAGTTATTCTGGCTGGGGTCCTTGATGTTGCACGTCTTACGGTGGATGGCCCTCTCCAGAATCGAGTGGCACAAACTCATACACACCAGCGGGACAATAACAATCTTCGAGTCCGTCGAAGATGCCTAAGTTTCGTTTGACAGGATTTTGCGAGTTTAAAGTGTTGCATAACATAATTTGTGTTATACACTATATGTACGCTTTTAGTTGACTTTAAAAGATTCCAGTTGTGTTTTGATGACATTTGGGTGATTATTTTATGAACTTTTAAACAATTCATTAATAAAAAAAACTTATTTTTGTGTAATGCTCTAATTTTTCATTAGGTACAATCCTTTTAACTAACTTTCGGCAAGGTAATAAAACCCGTGGCAAAGCTACTACTAAGCATCCTCCAGGAAAAGTGAGATTGGGGATACTGTGAAAACTGCCGGTGCCCTGGTGAGATCCTATTGCCGTCTTCGAAGTGATGCTTTATGAACGGATGGTGTTTGAACCTGCGAAGAAACGAACATTACCGCATTACCGATCTTTGGATATTCAGTACTTTTGGAATTCCTTGTACGGGCTCAGGTACAGATTGATGTAATCCAAACCCGACGGCGATCAGGGATACCTCGTCGTTAAATGATACAGAAAGGATCCTCCGTAGGTGTTCTTATCCAAGGGCCAGCCGATGGTGTGCTCCGCGCATCCGGTTTATGTTTGAATCATTCGTCGCGATATCTTTAACGCTCCCGTCATCGTTGTACAGGACTTCGGAAGGTGCATAACCCGGGCCCACTGCCTCAGCTTGCTCTCCCAACCACTGAATAACGTGTCCCAGCGGGACGATATAGTTCCCGTGATTAAACATCGGAGTTCCTGACGAAATATCATTTATTCAATATATAAATCGATTTAAGACAAAGAATCCAACCTGGCAGGGCTGGTACCGGAATCCTACCGGTGCTAGTTAATAGACCGAACTTATCCTCCGTTAGGGGAGTGTTCAGAGGCGCGCCCTTCTCTTTCCAGTCCCATTTATGGGGCCTTCTCGACGATGATTACCTAAAAATCTATGTTCCGTATAGACCACCGATCAAGTGTGCTATGACTTCGATTCCACCGACCCTGATTTTCTTCCCTTCCGCGTCCAACAGTTGTTTGGCTCGTATAGTCGCGCTTATTCCAGTTGCACCATCGCCGACTATCAGAATATCAGTTTACATCTAGAATGTGTAATTTAAGAAAAATTAATCCTTTCAAGGTAAGTAATAATTTTAGCATGACATGTCAGACAGAAATTGTGAAGAATATATATTATAAATTTAAATAGTGTAGATACTTAAAGTGGTAGAAAAAAATAGTGTTTTAAGCTGGGCATATATTTTTTCAGACTATTGAAGAAGAATTAACAGACTGTAACAGGAATAAAGCCAAAGCCAAGTCTCTTTGAAACAATTTTTTTGTTTTAATACGGACAAATTCTATGCATATTTATAATCAGACTTATAGACAGACAGGTAAAATAATAAAAATGATATCAATAAAATAATTGGTTATATAATGTTTAATTCATAATAATATATATTGTACAATTTTCTTAATATGTCACTCAAATTACCAATATTAATCTACGGGATAACGATGTCTTCTTTTCTTACTTAAATGGTAGTTGTTAAAAATAGAACCTTTTTTATTTATTATTATAGCAATAATATAGAATAAATTATGTTTTAATGAAAAAACAGCTGAATCATAGTGCATTTTATATTAAAATTACCTTTCCATCTTGGATCTTCTTCTCTTGGATGAATGAAATATAGTGTGTTATCTTAGAAAATTGATCCGAATATATTCCTATTTAACCCAACTGCTGGACTAGAAAATATGATTAGTTATATTTAAGAGTTCAAAGGTTACTTCACAATATACTATAAATAAAATAAAGCTCCAGACAATAATTGTATCATTACATATAATCATTTTAAGCTATAAAATTTAAAATATCTTATAAAATTTATTTTCGACAAATTAATTAAATATTCCGAATTAAAATGAAATTTTAGATATTTTCAACGAATTCCCTAAATGCAAACTCATTTTCTTTTATTTTAACAGGGAATTGTATAATTAAAGGTAACAGAAATACCTTACTCAAAAAATCAAAGTCCAACTCAGAGGTTCAAACAAAATATATCAAAATAAACTGAGCTCAGTGCAATTTTTATTTATTAACCTTTGCCAACAAAGTAACTTATATCTATAAATGTAATTTTATGAAAATCGGTCTTATAACATAAATATAATACTAAATAACACATAAAGTCACAGTTCAGAATCCTTTTTCTCATCTTCTATGTTGATTGTCTCCTATATATCAATCTTGGAATAATTCTATGTCCAAAATATTACTACAATATTAAATAAGTGTATTTTCATCTGTAATAAGATTGTGGGAAAATAAAAATGATACGGCAAGACCGATTGTTTAGAAACAGACATTTGACAAGATTGTAGAAATTTGTTTTTTGGGTTGCCGAGCGAATTTAAACCAAATAAAATTACCTGACATCTGTGGAATTTTCGAAAAATTTATCTAGTAATCCTAGTTAATAGAGCACATTCAATCCATATTTAGCTACTAGGTCACGAGAATTTTTGATATTTACGCCTTCACCCAAGCACATCTAAATAATAATGTAAGGAAAAAGGCTTTAAAAAACTCTGTATCAATAATTTCTTACAAAAGCTTATATTGTTCCCAATCATAAGACTGCGTAGTGTTGTTCATTCTCAAGGAACTCAGTATATTGTACTTCTAAGTTTAAAAGGTGACCTAATTTTAAGATTTGTTGGAATTGGCATCATCCTGAAAATAGACTATAAAAATACACTTGATATCATAAAAACTAATTTAAATTACCTCTGACATGCCTTGTACTTTACCAATAAGACCGTTGTCAAAATCTACCACATTGTCAAACATTCTATCAATCATATCGAAAATAGTCTACAATTTTGTTTTCCTATTTTTATTTTTGGACTTTGTTGGTTGCTGGAGAGGAGTTTTAGAGTTTTCTTGCTGTTTGTGTGTTTACCCTTCAATCTCAGGAATATTCACTAAACCAGGTAACATTTTCAGAAGCGATCCTTTTTCGATCTTCCTGATCCAGCGACTTCTAAATCATCAACCGTGCATTTTGTTGTAAATGATTTCTTATGGGCTGGCCCAGACTATCTCCAAGTTAACCTCCAAATTACGTTTTTGAGCAGCTTCATACACAATAAAAATGGGTAATTTTATCATTTGATTTTGTTCTTTGCAAATACCTGAAATAAAGGTAAGTTATCTAATCATCATTTTCTATAATAAATTGTCTACCCATTGCTTCAAATGAGAACTCCTCCTTGTTTTGTTAATATAATTTAGAGCTTGCAATGCAGCTTCATTACGAGCATTTTTTATCGTTTGCGCCTCTCCATAAAATTTGACGTCGTTGACGTTAAAATGGACTTTGAAAGGTCCCTTCGTGTCAGAATCATTTCTTCTAACATGAAGAGTATCATTAAAATGAACCGTGTCATTCATTTTATGCAAATAAGATTTTTTCTCTGAAATGTCTGGTGATGCAGTCTTGCCTTCTATTTGTTCCTAAAAGGCACCTTATTTATATGTCTATATTTAACTAAACAATATTGAATACCAAAATATCATTAATTATAGAGTATTGTACAGACATCCCTACCTTTAATGCTAAATTGTTTAGTAAAGCTACAGGTGTTTCTTCAGGTTCTTTTCACTCTTTTTGATCTTCAAAGAATGATGTTGATATTCTGTATTTTTCAGAGCCCTCTGTGCAGCTTTCCTTTGAGCATTCTTCAAGCTTTTATCATCCACTGCTTAATTTTCATTTCCTAAATAGAAAGCGATGGTAAAAACTGTATTGTGCAGAGGTCAATGAAATTTTTGATATATAATTGCATCTAATAATTTCACATTAATATACCTCTTCGTTAATTAATTCATATGAAAATGTAATATCATTACATTCAGCAATTCGTGACTAGAACTTAATGCGGATTTGTCTTCTGCTGGTTCACTAGTCAAACCTAAAACTCGGTTTGTTTCTGGCACAGAGGGATTATTTTTCCACGTTTCCGAATAAAGATACCACGATGAGGTATCTATTATTCTTCAAAGTTAAAAGCGTCCCAGATATAGATCCTTTTATACCAGTGAATTAACTATAAACATTGCTATTTACCAACAATAGAGTCCCTGTCGCCAAAAATATTTTTATATCATTTAATAACAATCCATAACTTAAGCTTAACAAGGAAAATAATAGTAGTATACAATTAAAGCAAATCATACTCAAATAATATAAAGAGAAAACATATATAACCGGGGAAACACACTAGAACTAACCTTAACATAATAATATAGAGCTGTAGGGGGTAAAAAAAATTTCGACATTCTTGATAAAAACTATCGATATTATTAGTAAAAATATAGATAATTTTGGCTAATCTATTGATTTGGTTTATATTGGTTTATTTTTTTTAATACCGTAGTTATTGCACTAAAGATTTCGGTATTTTTTTTCCTCCCATATATTGATTTTTTTTAATTATTTTCTATCGATATGTTTTCTGGCCGCGGACATATTTAAAAATATCAATTAACATATTAAAATACAATAAAATATTTGTGGGGTATTATTCCATTTCATAGAAAAATTCCATTCGTTTTTACAGATCCACAGAACATTCAAATATAAAAGTAATACTACTTCGTTTAAAATTAAATTATAAATTGCATGTTATTGCATGTAATTATTATAATACTATACAGTAATTTTTTTTTCTTGTCTTTTTTAAAGTTAGTTTATTATTAAGCCTATTGACTGGCGAGTTATTATTAAGCCTATTGACTTAGAAATTATCCCAGAAGACATCCCGTCTTACCCAGCCTGGTTACTGGCGTGACTGGGATCATTTTCCTTGTCGGATTTTGTACTCTTATCTAAGGGCATTCACAAACATCACAAATTTACTTACATGCCCCAGCAGAATTCGAACTCGCGACTATCGCAACAGGGGGACCATCCTGTCGCCTTTACTACTGCGGCAACTAAGCCAGCTATTAAATCGTTTATCATGAAAAAATATTTTATAAAATAAATAAACTTTTTTATAACTATTAATTTGTGATATGTATGGTTGCAGAATGTATGAGCAAATTTAAAAAATTCCCTTATTTCTCATATGATTTATCTACCAAATACTTCATTATAATGAATCAAAAATTATGGATAAATGATACAGGGTTTTGTAGAAGGGTCGGGGTCAGGATATAATGAGTCAAGTAATAAGGGGTCAAGTTAATGGTAGGTTTTATCAGGATAAACGATATAAATGTGCATGTATTTTGATTTTGTTGATTTGACATTTAGCATGATTTTTTTATTATTGAAATTCACGCCATTTCCTTTAGCTTGTAGGATTGGTTGCATATATCACTTTAATTCTCAACTCCCCACTCTAAACGTTTTTTCCGCTCTATTCTAGGTTTTATTTGAATTAAATATTGGGTTTATTTTGTGTTATGTCAGTTCTATTGCTGCTTTTTAACGTTATTATTCAGTTTCTTTAATAATAACAGGATAACAGTGCATTTAATTTGATTTGTGCTTTTAATGTGAAGATTTATGGTTTTTATATGAAAAAAATCAAAATACCGTGGGGTAAGGTAATGCTCTAAAACTGATTTTGTTTATAATGTATTTTTAATATGCAGGAATGGTTGATGGTGAACTGAAATCTTGATTCTTGATGTATTGAAACATTTTCGTACCACCGATCAAATCACCTTCAGAGACAGTAGTGTTGTATATTTTAATTGTTATGATAATATTTTACGTATATCAAATTACTAGAAGAAATTAAACTAAAAGTTTTTAATATACGAACAGTTTTTACTTCATTGAATATTCCATATTTATGTTTATTATATAAAAGGGAAGAATAAGAATATATATGTATATTTGCTTTTAGGTGCGCTGATTGTTATTCTACAATTTTAAAAATAATCTCACTTATGACGCCTTTGTTATAATGTATAAATTTTAAATTTTTCAATACTTAGGTTTTATTAAATGGAATTTGAAAATGGTTAGTAAGTGTTAGCTCATGATATATTTTGCGTATACTTTAATATGCAGACGTAAATTACTTCAATGATTATTATAAATCAAATATATTTTCGGGCATATATTGAAGATATTTTTAAGACAAATGTTAGTAACATCATTTTTAAATTACTCACTTAACTTTATTATGGGAGAAACATGATTAACTTAAAAAATAGTGGTCGAATCGACTGTTTTTATTCGATAGTTACCAACACTAATTCAATTTTAGTTGGGGCAGTAAGGAAATGCACTT
Organism: Rhynchophorus ferrugineus; assembly: GCF_030347505.1. Classification (NCBI taxonomy): domain Eukaryota; kingdom Metazoa; phylum Arthropoda; class Insecta; order Coleoptera; family Curculionidae; genus Rhynchophorus; species Rhynchophorus ferrugineus. Next base: position 17,341 of record NW_027473132.1, read on the forward strand.
TTTTATTAGAACATAATTAGCGTTGGGAACTATGGCTAATCAGTCGCTAGTTTCGGTTCGACTGATTGTATTACTTTTTACTATCGATTGTTTTTGAGTCGTGTACTTTTAGTTACTATTTTCGGTTCTACTAGTTTCATTCGACTGCTTTTTAACGTTCTGACTCTGTCGTCCTAGGCGCGACCTTGACAAAAATGTATACCGAATATATGCTTTCCTAGATTTATATATAATATATTTAGTTTTATGATTTTTTTGGTAGTTTGCTTCTAAATAAAAATATATTGTATATTAATATAGCAACACTTTGGAACGATATTTTTCAAGATTGTTAATGTAATAGGGTAAAAAATTAAAATTGTGAATGACAAATAAGTAATAGGTAATATTTCTTTTGATTGACTTTTTGGTGTGTATCTAACACCCTCGGTTTTTGTTAGAAAATATTTCTGTCCGATAATAAATAAAGCATTAATTTTATTTTAAAAAGCTCTAGTAGTTATTGTGCGATCATTTTTAATTCATGGTTATTGTAATACATGTTATATATCACATAGTAATACATGTTTAGTTTAAGTTGTATTGTATTGTTTATATTTATTTAGTATATTGTTTAAAAATAGCAATTCATCTCAGAACATTCAAATATAAAAGTAACTCCACTTCCTTTAAAATGTAAGTATTATAGATATATTAATAGTATTCAGTAATGTTTTTCTTTTTCTTTTTTAAAGTTAGTACGTGAAGGAATACGTCTCGCGTATACTAAGGTTGTAAAATATAAGCAAATATTAAATTAATTGCTCCAAGCAATTATATCCGTCCTTTCCTCTCTTACAATTTATATAGGAAAGGGATCGAACATACTCGTCTGACATTAAGAATTAAAATAAAAAGCCAAGCCGTGCATTAGATTTTGCATATTTTGTAGTGGTTAGTAGGCATGTTGGCCACAAAAAATATCGATATGTCGAAGGAAAAAATATATATATTTTTTGCAATAAGTATAAGATATATCGATATTTTACAAAAAAATGTATGTATATTTTTAATTGAAAATAAACGTAGTCAAATATTAGCCTAAAAAATATTTTTTTCTAAAACTCTTAAGGAATAACGGTATTTTTGATAAACCATTAAAATTAAGTACCAGAATTCACTAAACGTTTAAAAGTAAGTTCCGATTTGAAAGTTTTTTTTAATTGTACTTAATCTTCTGAAATTATATCATCTAAAAAATATCGATATATCGACAAAAAAATATCGATATTTTTTCTGCATCCCTAGCGGCTAGTTATTTAAATTTTTGTGTTGATAGTGCTGTATGGAGATAGCTGATACACGATTTTAAAGTTCTTCAAGTCGTAAAAATGTCGAAGAAGCGAAGATCAGTTAGCGGGTCTCAAAAAACCAAATCACAGACTGATCCAGACGTACCGGATCAAAATACAGAAAATATAATCAATGATGTAGTCAGGTACATTATTCTTAAAGCTGACGAAAATTCATTTTATACCAGATCCGAATTAAATCAAAATGTAATTCACAAAAAGGGCCAATGCGTGGATAGTGTTATACAACAAGCAATTAAGGTTCTGGAAAATGTTGGTATTATTATTGTTATATGGATGTTGTTGATATTGTTTTGCATACATTTTTAGGTATATGGTTACACACTTACTGAATATGATGATGTAAAAATGAAAAAAAAAATTTATTTTTTAATTAGTATGTTGCCTCCTGTAAATTATTCCGATGAAGAGGAAGAATGTGTTTCTAGTTATGAAACTGGTTCAAATGTACCAAATGCTGCTCACAAGATACTGACTCTATTAATTTTATCCCATATATTTATGACAAACGCGCCAGTATCAGACAGTGAGCTCTACGATACCATTCCTTTATTGTTTTTATATTGTTGATTTATTATTTCAGAATCCCTTTATAGTTTCCTGAAGTCCTTGGATATTGATGTAGAAGTTGAGCATCCATTTTTCGGTAAAGTCAAAGAATATATAAGAGAAACCTTGATAAAGAATTATTACCTTCACTGTGAGTTTGATGAGAAAACGAAAATACAAACTTTCCAATGGGGGATTCGAGCTGAAATTGAAATCTCAAAGATGAAGGTTTTACAGTTCGTGTGTGAGGTAACTATTTCAGTTGACTTATAAGCACATTGTCAGGTTATTATTGATTTACAGATGTATGGAAATAAGCAACCAAAAGACTGGCCAGAACATTACAGAGCGGCCGAGAATCAGTTCAAAGAAAGAGAAGAGCTAAAGGAAGAAACAAGGCATGAATCAAGCTAGTCACCGATACTGGTAGAACTACAATATAAAGTTTATTTGTATACAAAAATTGTATCTTCTTAACTAATACAATATAAATAAAAAGATATAGGAAAATGTTAAATCTCATTGGTCCTTACATTGCGTTGTAAGCTGGGCCGCGACCTCCTTCTGGGACCACCCAGTTATTCTGGCTGGGGTCCTTGATGTTGCACGTCTTACGGTGGATGGCCCTCTCCAGAATCGAGTGGCACAAACTCATACACACCAGCGGGACAATAACAATCTTCGAGTCCGTCGAAGATGCCTAAGTTTCGTTTGACAGGATTTTGCGAGTTTAAAGTGTTGCATAACATAATTTGTGTTATACACTATATGTACGCTTTTAGTTGACTTTAAAAGATTCCAGTTGTGTTTTGATGACATTTGGGTGATTATTTTATGAACTTTTAAACAATTCATTAATAAAAAAAACTTATTTTTGTGTAATGCTCTAATTTTTCATTAGGTACAATCCTTTTAACTAACTTTCGGCAAGGTAATAAAACCCGTGGCAAAGCTACTACTAAGCATCCTCCAGGAAAAGTGAGATTGGGGATACTGTGAAAACTGCCGGTGCCCTGGTGAGATCCTATTGCCGTCTTCGAAGTGATGCTTTATGAACGGATGGTGTTTGAACCTGCGAAGAAACGAACATTACCGCATTACCGATCTTTGGATATTCAGTTCTTTTGGAATTCCTTGTACGGGCTCAGGTACAGATTGATGTAATCCAAACCCGACGGCGATCAGGGATACCTCGTCGTTAAATGATACAGAAAGGATCCTCCGTAGGTGTTCTTATCCAAGGGCCAGCCGATGGTGTGCTCCGCGCATCCGGTTTATGTTTGAATCATTCGTCGCGATATCTTTAACGCTCCCGTCATCGTTGTACAGGACTTCGGAAGGTGCATAACCCGGGCCCACTGCCTCAGCTTGCTCTCCCAACCACTGAATAACGTGTCCCAGCGGGACGATATAGTTCCCGTGATTAAACATCGGAGTTCCTGACGAAATATCATTTATTCAATATATAAATCGATTTAAGACAAAGAATCCAACCTGGCAGGGCTGGTACCGGAATCCTACCGGTGCTAGTTAATAGACCGAACTTATCCTCCGTTAGGGGAGTGTTCAGAGGCGCGCCCTTCTCTTTCCAGTCCCATTTATGGGGCCTTCTCGACGATGATTACCTAAAAATCTATGTTCCGTATAGACCACCGATCAAGTGTGCTATGACTTCGATTCCACCGACCCTGATTTTCTTCCCTTCCGCGTCCAACAGTTGTTTGGCTCGTATAGTCGCGCTTATTCCAGTTGCACCATCGCCGACTATCAGAATATCAGTTTACATCTAGAATGTGTAATTTAAGAAAAATTAATCCTTTCAAGGTAAGTAATAATTTTAGCATGACATGTCAGACAGAAATTGTGAAGAATATATATTATAAATTTAAATAGTGTAGATACTTAAAGTGGTAGAAAAAAATAGTGTTTTAAGCTGGGCATATATTTTTTCAGACTATTGAAGAAGAATTAACAGACTGTAACAGGAATAAAGCCAAAGCCAAGTCTCTTTGAAACAATTTTTTTGTTTTAATACGGACAAATTCTATGCATATTTATAATCAGACTTATAGACAGACAGGTAAAATAATAAAAATGATATCAATAAAATAATTGGTTATATAATGTTTAATTCATAATAATATATATTGTACAATTTTCTTAATATGTCACTCAAATTACCAATATTAATCTACGGGATAACGATGTCTTCTTTTCTTACTTAAATGGTAGTTGTTAAAAATAGAACCTTTTTTATTTATTATTATAGCAATAATATAGAATAAATTATGCTTTAATGAAAAAACAGCTGAATCATAGTGCATTTTATATTAAAATTACCTTTCCATCTTGGATCTTCTTCTCTTGGATGAATGAAATATAGTGTGTTATCTTAGAAAATTGATCCGAATATATTCCTATTTAACCCAACTGCTGGACTAGAAAATATGATTAGTTATATTTAAGAGTTCAAAGGTTACTTCACAATATACTATAAATAAAATAAAGCTCCAGACAATAATTGTATCATTACATATAATCATTTTAAGCTATAAAATTTAAAATATCTTATAAAATTTATTTTCGACAAATTAATTAAATATTCCGAATTAAAATGAAATTTTAGATATTTTCAACGAATTCCCTAAATGCAAACTCATTTTCTTTTATTTTAACAGGGAATTGTATAATTAAAGGTAACAGAAATACCTTACTCAAAAAATCAAAGTCCAACTCAGAGGTTCAAACAAAATATATCAAAATAAACTGAGCTCAGTGCAATTTTTATTTATTAACCTTTGCCAACAAAGTAACTTATATCTATAAATGTAATTTTATGAAAATCGGTCTTATAACATAAATATAATACTAAATAACACATAAAGTCACAGTTCAGAATCCTTTTTCTCATCTTCTATGTTGATTGTCTCCTATATATCAATCTTGGAATAATTCTATGTCCAAAATATTACTACAATATTAAATAAGTGTATTTTCATCTGTAATAAGATTGTGGGAAAATAAAAATGATACGGCAAGACCGATTGTTTAGAAACAGACATTTGACAAGATTGTAGAAATTTGTTTTTTGGGTTGCCGAGCGAATTTAAACCAAATAAAATTACCTGACATCTGTGGAATTTTCGAAAAATTTATCTAGTAATCCTAGTTAATAGAGCACATTCAATCCATATTTAGCTACTAGGTCACGAGAATTTTTGATATTTACGCCTTCACCCAAGCACATCTAAATAATAATGTAAGGAAAAAGGCTTTAAAAAACTCTGTATCAATAATTTCTTACAAAAGCTTATATTGTTCCCAATCATAAGACTGCGTAGTGTTGTTCATTCTCAAGGAACTCAGTATATTGTACTTCTAAGTTTAAAAGGTGACCTAATTTTAAGATTTGTTGGAATTGGCATCATCCTGAAAATAGACTATAAAAATACACTTGATATCATAAAAACTAATTTAAATTACCTCTGACATGCCTTGTACTTTACCAATAAGACCGTTGTCAAAATCTACCACATTGTCAAACATTCTATCAATCATATCGAAAATAGTCTACAATTTTGTTTTTCTATTTTTATTTTTGGACTTTGTTGGTTGCTGGAGAGGAGTTTTAGAGTTTTCTTGCTGTTTGTGTGTTTACCCTTCAATCTCAGGAATATTCACTAAACCAGGTAACATTTTCAGAAGCGATCCTTTTTCGATCTTCCTGATCCAGCGACTTCTAAATCATCAACCGTGCATTTTGTTGTAAATGATTTCTTATGGGCTGGCCCAGACTATCTCCAAGTTAACCTCCAAATTACGTTTTTGAGCAGCTTCATACACAATAAAAATGGGTAATTTTATCATTTGATTTTGTTCTTTGCAATTACCTGAAATAAAGGTAAGTTATCTAATCATCATTTTCTATAATAAATTGTCTACCCATTGCTTCAAATGAGAACTCCTCCTTGTTTTGTTAATATAATTTAGAGCTTGCAATGCAGCTTCATTACGAGCATTTTTTATCGTTTGCGCCTCTCCATAAAATTTGACGTCGTTGACGTTAAAATGGACTTTGAAAGGTCCCTTCGTGTCAGAATCATTTCTTCTAACATGAAGAGTATCATTAAAATGAACCGTGTCATTCATTTTATGCAAATAAGATTTTTTCTCTGAAATGTCTGGTGATGCAGTCTTGCCTTCTATTTGTTCCTAAAAGGCACCTTATTTATATGTCTATATTTAACTAAACAATATTGAATACCAAAATATCATTAATTATAGAGTATTGTACAGACATCCTTACCTTTAATGCTAAATTGTTTAGTAAAGCTACAGGTGTTTCTTCAGGTTCCTTTCACTCTTTTTGATCTTCAAAGAATGATGTTGATATTCTGTATTTTTCAGAGCCCTCTGTGCAGCTTTCCTTTGAGCATTCTTCAAGCTTTTACCATCCACTGCTTAATTTTCATTTCCTAAATAGAAAGCGATGGTAAAAACTGTATTGTGCAGAGGTCAATGAAATTTTTGATATATAATTGCATCTAATAATTTCACATTAATATACCTCTTCGTTAATTAATTCATATGAAAATGTAATATCATTACATTCAGCAATTCGTGACTAGAACTTAATGCGGATTTGTCTTCTGCTGGTTCACTAGTCAAACCTAAAACTCGGTTTGTTTCTGGCACAGAGGGATTATTTTTCCACGTTTCCGAATAAAGATACCACGATGAGGTATCTATTATTCTTCAAAGTTAAAAGCGTCCCAGATATAGATCCTTTTATACCAGTGAATTAACTATAAACATTGCTATTTACCAACAATAGAGTCCCTGTCGCCAAAAATATTTTTATATCATTTAATAACAATCCATAACTTAAGCTTAACAAGGAAAATAATAGTAGTATACAATTAAAGCAAATCATACTCAAATAATATAAAGAGAAAACATATATAACCGGGGAAACACACTAGAACTAACCTTAACATAATAATATAGAGCTGTAGGGGGTAAAAAAAATTTCGATATTCTTGATAAAAACTATCGATATTATTAGTAAAAATATAGATAATTTTGGCTAATCTATTGATTTGGTTTATATTGGTTTATTTTTTTTAATACCGTAGTTATTGCACTAAAGATTTCGGTATTTTTTTTCCTCCCATATATTGATTTTTTAAAATTATTTTCTATCGATATGTTTTCTGGCCGCGGACATATTTAAAAATATCAATTAACATATTAAAATACAATAAAATATTTGTGGGGTATTATTCCATTTCATAGAAAAATTCCATTCTTTTTTACAGATCCACAGAACATTCAAATATAAAAGTAATACTACTTCGTTTAAAATTAAATTATAAATTGCATGTTATTGCATGTAATTATTATAATACTATACAGTAATTTTTTTTTCTTGTCTTTTTTAAAGTTAGTTTATTATTAAGCCTATTGACTGGCGAGTTATTATTAAGCCTATTGACTTAGAAATTATCCCAGAAGACATCCCGTCTTACCCAGCCTGGTTACTGGCGTGACTGGGATCATTTTCCTTGTCGGATTTTGTACTCTTATCTAAGGGCATTCACAAACATCACAAATTTACTTACATGCCCCAGCAGAATTCGAACTCGCGACTATCGCAACAGGGGGACCATCCTGTCGCCTTTACTACTGCGGCAACTAAGCCAGCTATTAAATCGTTTATCATGAAAAAATATTTTATAAAATAAATAAACTTTTTTATAACTATTAATTTGTGATATGTATGGTTGCAGAATGTATGAGCAAATTTAAAAAATTCCCTTATTTCTCATATGATTTATCTACCAAATACTTCATTATAATGAATCAAAAATTATGGATAAATGATACAGGGTTTTGTAGAAGGGTCGGGGTCAGGATATAATGAGTCAAGTAATAAGGGGTCAAGTTAATGGTAGGTTTTATCAGGATAAACGATATAAATGTGCATGTATTTTGATTTTGTTGATTTGACATTTAGCATGATTTTTTTATTATTGAAATTCACGCCATTTCCTTTAGCTTGTAGGATTGGTTGCATATATCACTTTAATTCTCAACTCCCCACTCTAAACGTTTTTTCCGCTCTATTCTAGGTTTTATTTGAATTAAATATTGGGTTTATTTTGTGTTATGTCAGTTCTATTGCTGCTTTTTAACGTTATTATTCAGTTTCTTTAATAATAACAGGATAACAGTGCATTTAATTTGATTTGTGCTTTTAATGTGAAGATTTATGGTTTTTATATGAAAAAAATCAAAATACCGTGGGGTAAGGTAATGCTCTAAAACTGATTTTGTTTATAATGTATTTTTAATATGCAGGAATGGTTGATGGTGAACTGAAATCTTGATTCTTGATGTATTGAAACATTTTCGTACCACCGATCAAATCACCTTCAGAGACAGTAGTGTTGTATATTTTAATTGTTATGATAATATTTTACGTATATCAAATTACTAGAAGAAATTAAACTAAAAGTTTTTAATATACGAACAGTTTTTACTTCATTGAATATTCCATATTTATGTTTATTATATAAAAGGGAAGAATAAGAATATATATGTATATTTGCTTTTAGGTGCGCTGATTGTTATTCTACAATTTTAAAAATAATCTCACTTATGACGCCTTTGTTATAATGTATAAATTTTAAATTTTTCAATACTTAGGTTTTATTAAATGGAATTTGAAAATGGTTAGTAAGTGTTAGCTCATGATATATTTTGCGTATACTTTAATATGCAGACGTAAATTACTTCAATGATTATTATAAATCAAATATATTTTCGGGCATATATTGAAGATATTTTTAAGACAAATGTTAGTAACATCATTTTTAAATTACTCACTTAACTTTATTATGGGAGAAACATGATTAACTTAAAAAATAGTGGTCGAATCGACTGTTTTTATTCGATAGTTACCAACACTAATTCAATTTTAGTTGGGGCAGTAAGGAAATGCACTTTTTTATTAGAACATAATTAGCGTTGGGAACTATGGCTAATCAGTCGCTAGTTTCGGTTCGACTGATTGTATTACTTTTTACTATCGATTGTTTTTGAGTCGTGTACTTTTAGTTACTATTTTCGGTTCTACTAGTTTCATTCGACTGCTTTTTAACGTTCTGACTCTGTCGTCCTAGGCGCGACCTTGACAAAAATGTATACCGAATATATGCTTTCCTAGATTTATATATAATATATTTAGTTTTATGATTTTTTTGGTAGTTTGCTTCTAAATAAAAATATATTGTATATTAATATAGCAACACTTTGGAACGATATTTTTCAAGATTGTTAATGTAATAGGGTAAAAAATTAAAATTGTGAATGACAAATAAGTAATAGGTAATATTTCTTTTGATTGACTTTTTGGTGTGTATCTAACACCCTCGGTTTTTGTTAGAAAATATTTCTGTCCGATAATAAATAAAGCATTAATTTTATTTTAAAAAGCTCTAGTAGTTATTGTGCGATCATTTTTAATTCATGGTTATTGTAATACATGTTATATATCACATAGTAATACATGTTTAGTTTAAGTTGTATTGTATTGTTTATATTTATTTAGTATATTGTTTAAAAATAGCAATTCATCTCAGAACATTCAAATATAAAAGTAACTCCACTTCCTTTAAAATGTAAGTATTATAGATATATTAATAGTATTCAGTAATGTTTTTCTTTTTCTTTTTTAAAGTTAGTACGTGAAGGAATACGTCTCGCGTATACTAAGGTTGTAAAATATAAGCAAATATTAAATTAATTGCTCCAAGCAATTATATCCGTCCTTTCCTCTCTTACAATTTATATAGGAAAGGGATCGAACATACTCGTCTGACATTAAGAATTAAAATAAAAAGCCAAGCCGTGCATTAGATTTTGCATATTTTGTAGTGGTTAGTAGGCATGTTGGCCACAAAAAATATCGATATGTCGAAGGAAAAAATATCCATATTTTTTGCAATAAGTATAAGATATATCGATATATTACAAAAAAATGTATGTATATTTTTAATTGAAAATAAACATAGTCAAATATTAGCCTAAAAAATATTTTTTTCTAAAACTCTTAAGGAATAACGGTATTTTTGATAAACCATTAAAATTAAGTACCAGAATTCACTAAACGTTTAAAAGTAAGTTCCGATTTGAAAGTTTTTTTTAATTGTACTTAATCTTCTGAAATTATATCATCTAAAAAATATCGATATATCGACAAAAAAATATCGATATTTTTTCTGCATCCCTAGCGGCTAGTTATTTAAATTTTTGTGTTGATAGTGCTGTATGGAGATAGCTGATACACGATTTTAAAGTTCTTCAAGTCGTAAAAATGTCGAAGAAGCGAAGATCAGTTAGCGGGTCTCATAAAACCAAATCACAGACTGATCCAGACGTACCGGATCAAAATACAGAAAATATAATCAATGATGTAGTCAGGTACATTATTCTTAAAGCTGACGAAAATTCATTTTATACCAGATCCGAATTAAATCAAAATGTAATTCACAAAAAGGGCCAATGCGTGGATAGTGTTATACAACAAGCAATTAAGGTTCTGGAAAATGTTGGTATTATTATTGTTATATGGATGTTGTTGATATTGTTTTGCATACATTTTTAGATATATGGTTACACACTTACTGAATATGATGATGTAAAAATGAAAAAAAAAATTTTTTTTTAATTAGTATGTTGCCTTCTGTAAATTATTCCGATGAAGAGGAAGAATGTGTTTCTAGTTATGAAACTGGTTCAAATGTACCAAATGCTGCTCACAAGATACTGACTCTATTAATTTTATCCCATATATTTATGACAAACGCGCCAGTATCAGACAGTGAGCTCTACGATACCATTCCTTTATTGTTTTTATATTGTTGATTTATTATTTCAGAATCCCTTTATAGTTTCCTGAAGTCCTTGGATATTGATGTAGAAGTTGAGCATCCATTTTTCGGTAAAGTCAAAGAATATATAAGAGAAACCTTGATAAAGAATTATTACCCTCACTGTGAGTTTGATGAGAAAACGAAAATACAAACTTTCCAATGGGGGATTCGAGCTGAAATTGAAATCTCAAAGATGAAGGTTTTACAGTTCGTGTGTGAGGTAACTATTTCAGTTGACTTATAAGCACATTGTCAGGTTATTATTGATTTACAGATGTATGGAAATAAGCAACCAAAAGACTGGCCAGAACATTACAGAGCGGCCGAGAATCAGTTCAAAGAAAGAGAAGAGCTAAAGGAAGAAACAAGGGATGAATCAAGCTAGTCACCGATACTGGTAGAACTACAATATAAAGTTTATTTGTATACAAAAATTGTATCTTCTTAACTAATACAATATAAATAAAAAGATATAGGAAAATGTTAAATCTCATTGGTCCTTACATTGCGTTGTAAGCTGGGCCGCGACCTCCTTCTGGGACCACCCAGTTATTCTGGCTGGGGTCCTTGATGTTGCACGTCTTACGGTGGATGGCCCTCTCCAGAATCGAGTGACACAAACTCATACACACCAGCGGGACAATAACAATCTTCGAGTCCGTCGAAGATGCCTAAGTTTCGTTTGACAGGATTTTGCGAGTTTAAAGTGTTGCATAACATAATTTGTGTTATACACTATATGTACGCTTTTAGTTGACTTTAAAAGATTCCAGTTGTGTTTTGATGACATTTGGGTGATTATTTTATGAACTTTTAAACAATTCATTAATAAAAAAAACTTATTTTTGTGTAATGCTCTAATTTTTCATTAGGTACAATCCTTTTAACTAACTTTCGGCAAGGTAATAAAACCCGTGGCAAAGACTACTAAGCATCCTCCAGGAAAAGTGAGATTGGGGATACTGTGAAAACTGCCGGTGCCCTGGTGAGATCCTATTGCCGTCTTCGAAGTGATGCTTTATGAACGGATGGTGTTTGAACCTGCGAAGAAACGAACATTACCGCATTACCGATCTTTGGATATTCAGTACTTTTGGAATTCCTTGTACGGGCTCAGGTACAGATTGATGTAATCCAAACCCGACGGCGATCAGGGATACCTCGTCGTTAAATGATACAGAAAGGATCCTCCGTAGGTGTTCTTATCCAAGGGCCAGCCGATGGTGTGCTCCGCGCACCCGGTTTATGTTTGAATCATTCGTCGCGATATCTTTAACGCTCCCGTCATCGTTGTACAGGACTTCGGAAGGTGCATAACCCGGGCCCACGGCCTCAGCTTGCTCTCCCAACCACTGAATAACGTGTCCCAGCGGGACGATATAGTTCCCGTGATTAAACATCGGAGTTCCTGACGAAATATCATTTATTCAATATATAAATCGATTTAAGATAAAGAATCCAACCTGGCAGGGCTGGTACCGGAATCCTACCGGTGCTAGGTAATAGACCGAACTTATCCTCCGTTAGGGGAGTGTTCAGAGGCGCGCCCTTCTCTTTCCAGTCCCATTTATAGGGCCTTCTCGACGATGATTACCTAAAAATCTATGTTCCGTATAGACCACCGATCAAGTGTGCTATGACTTCGATTCCACCGACCCTGATTTTCTTCCCTTCCGCGTCCAACAGTTGTTTGGCTCGTATGGTCGCGCTTATTCCAGTTGGACCATCGCCGACTATCAGAATATCAGTTTACATCTAGAATGTGTAATTTAAGAAAAATTAATCCTTTCAAGGTAAGTAATAATTTTAGCATGACATGTCAGACAGAAATTGTGAAGAATATATATTATAAATTTAAATAGTGTAGATACTTAAAGTGGTAGAAAAAATAGTGTTTTAAGCTGGGCATATATTTTTTCAGACTATTGAAGAAGAATTAACAGACTGTAACAGGAATAAAGCCAAAGCCAAGTCTCTTTGAAACAATTTTTTTGTTTTAATACGGACAAATTCTATGCATATTTATAATCAGACTTATAGACAGACAGGTAAAATAATAAAAATGATATCAATAAAATAATTGGATATATAATGTTTAATTCATAATAATATATATTGTACAATTTTCTTAATATGTCACTCAAATTACCAATATTAACCTACGGGATAACGATGTCTTCTTTTCTTACTTAAATGGTAGTTGTTAAAAATAGAACCTTTTTTATTTATTATTATAGCAATAATATAGAATAAATTATGTTTTAATGAAAAAACAGCTGAATCATAGTGCATTTTATATTAAAATTACCTTTCCATCTTGGATCTTCTTCTCTTGGATGAATGAAATATAGTGTGTTATCTTAGAAAATTGATCCGAATATATTCCTATTTAATCCAACTGCTGGACTAGAAAATATGATTAGTTATATTTAAGAGTTCAAAGGTTACTTCACAATATACTATAAATAAAATAAAGCTCCAGACAATAATTGTATCATTACATATAATCATTTTAAGCTATAAAATTTAAAATATCTTATAAAATTTATTTTCGACAAATTAATTAAATATTCCGAATTAAAATGAAATTTTAGATATTTTCAACGAATTCCCTAAATGCAAACTCATTTTCTTTTATTTTAACAGGGAATTGTATAATTAAAGGTAACAGAAATACCTTACTCAAAAAATCAAAGTCCAACTCAGAGGTTCAAACAAAATATATCAAAATAAACTGAGCTCAGTGCAATTTTTATTTATTAACCTTTGCCAACAAAGTAACTTATATCTATAAATGTAATTTTATGAAAATCGGTCTTATAACATAAATATAATACTAAATAACACATAAAGTCACAGTTCAGAATCCTTTTTCTCATCTTCTATGTTGATTGTCTCCTATATATCAATCTTGGAATAATTCTATGTCCAAAATATTACTACAATATTAAATAAGTGTATTTTCATCTGTAATAAGATTGTGGGAAAATAAAAATGATACGGCAAGACCGATTGTTTAGAAACAGACATTTGACAAGATTGTAGAAATTTGTTTTTTGGGTTGCCGAGCGAATTTAAACCAAATAAAATTACCTGACATCTGTGGAATTTTCGAAAAATTTATCTAGTAATCCTAGTTAAAAGAGCACATTCAATCCATATTTAGCTACTAGGTCACGAGAATTTTTGATATTTACGCCTTCACTCAAGCACATCTAAATAATAATGTAAGGAAAAAGGCTTTAAAAAACTCTGTATCAATAATTTCTTACAAAAACTTATATTGTTCCCAATCATAAGACTGCGTAGTGTTGTTCATTCTCAAGGAACTCAGTATATTGTACTTCTAAGTTTAAAAGGTGACCTAATTTTAAGATTTGTTGGAATTGGCATCATCCTGAAAATAGACTATAAAAATACACTTGATATCATAAAAACTAATTTAAATTACCTCTGACATGCCTTGTACTTTACCAATAAGACCGTTGTCAAAATCTACCACATTGTCAAACATTCTATCAATCATATCGAAAATAGTCTACAATTTTGTTTTCCTATTTTTATTTTTGGACTTTGTTGGTTGCTGGAGAGGAGTTTTAGAGTTTTCTTGCTGTTTGTGTGTTTACCCTTCAATCTCAGGAATATTCACTAAACCAGGTAACATTTTCAGAAGCGATCCTTTTTCGATCTTCCTGATCCAGCGACTTCTAAATCATCAACCGTGCATTTTGTTGTAAATGATTTCTTATGGGCTGGCCCAGACTATCTCCAAGTTAACCTCCAAATTACGTTTTTGAGCAGCTTCATACACAATAAAAATGGGTAATTTTATCATTTGATTTTGTTCTTTGCAATTACCTGAAATAAAGGTAAGTTATTTAATCATCATTTTCTATAATAAATTGTCTACTCATTGCTTCAAATGAGAACTCCTCCTTGTTTTGTTAATATAATTTAGAGCTTGCAATGCAGCTTCATTACGAGCATTTTTTATCGTTTGCGCCTCTCCATAAAATTTGACGTCGTTGACGTTAAAATGGACTTTGAAAGGTCCCTTCGTGTCAGAATCATTTCTTCTAACATGAAGAGTATCATTAAAATGAACCGTGTCATTCAGTTTATGCAAATAAGATTTTTTCTCTGAAATGTCTGGTGATGCAGTCTTGCCTTCTATTTGTTCCTAAAAGGCACCTTATGAATATGAATATGAATATGAATTGAATAAATATTGAATACCAAAATATCATTAATTATAGAGTATTGTACAGACATCCCTACCTTTAATGCTAAATTGTTTAGTAAAGCTACAGGTGTTTCTTCAGGTTCTTTTCACTCTTTTTGATCTTCAAAGAATGATGTTAATATTCTGTATTTTTCAGAGCCCTCTGTGCAGCTTTCCTTTGAGCATTCTTCAAGCTTTTACCATCCACTGCTTAATTTTCATTTCCTAAATAGAAAGCAATGGTAAAAACTGTATTGTGAGGTCAATGAAATTTTTGATATATAATTGCATCTAATAATTTCACATTAATATACCTCTTCGTTAATTAATTCATATGAAAATGTAATATCATTACATTCAGCAATTCGTGAATAGAACTTAATGCGGATTTGTCTTCTGCTGGTTCACTAGTCAAACCTAAAACTCGGTTTGTTTCTGGCACAGAGGGATTATTTTTCCACGTTTCCGAATAAAGATACCACGATGAGGTATCTATTATTCTTCAAAGTTAAAAGCGTCCCAGATATAGATCCTTTTATACCAGTGAATTAACTATAAACAATGCTATTTACCAACAATAGAGTCCCTGTCGCCAAAAATATTTTTATATCATTTAATAACAATCCATAACTTAAGCTTAACAAGGAAAATAATAGTAGTATACAATTAAAGCAAATCATACTCAAATAATATAAAGAGAAAACATATATAACCGGGGAAACACACTAGAACTAACCTTAACATAATAATATAGAGCTGTAGGGGGTAAAAAAAATTTCGATATTCTTGATAAAAACTATCGATATTATTAGTAAAAATATAGATAATTTTGGCTAATCTATTGATTTGGTTTATATTGGTTTATTTTTTTTAATACCGTAGTTATTGCACTAAAGATTTCGGTATTTTTTTTCCTCCCATATATTGATTTTTTAAAATTATTTTCTATCGATATGTTTTCTGGCCGCGGACATATTTAAAAATATCAATTAACATATTAAAATACAATAAAATATTTGTGGGGTATTATTCCATTTCATAGAAAAATTCCATTCTTTTTTACAGATCCACAGAACATTCAAATATAAAAGTAATACTACTTCGTTTAAAATTAAATTATAAATTGCATGTTATTGCATGTAATTATTATAATACTATACAGTAATTTTTTTTTTCTTGTCTTTTTTAAAGTTAGTTTATTATTAAGCCTACTGACTGGCGAGTGGCCAACTTAGAAATTATCCCAGAAGACATCCCGTCTTACCCAGCCTGGTTACTGGCGTGACTGGGATCATTTTCCTTGTCGGATTTTGTACTCTTACCTAAGGGCATTCACAAACATCACAAATTTACTTACATGCCCCAGCAGAATTCGAACTCGCGACTATCGCAACAGGGGGACCATCCTGTCGCCTTTACTACTGCGGCAACTAAGCCAGCTATTAAATCGTTTATCATGAAAAAATATTTTATAAAATAAATAAACTTTTTTATAACTATTAATTTGTGATATGTATGGTTGCAGAATGTATGAGCAAATTTAAAAAATTCCCTTATTTCTCATATGATTTATCTACCAAATACTTCATTATAATGAATCAAAAATTATGGATAAATGATCCAGGGTTTTGTAGAAGGGTCGGGGTCAGGATATAATGAGTCAAGTAATAAGGGGTCAAGTTAATGGTAGGTTTTATCAGGATAAACGATATAAATGTGCATGTATTTTGATTTTGTTGATTTGACATTTAGCATGATTTTTTTATTATTGAAATTCACGCCATTTCCTTTAGCTTGTAGGATTGGTTGCATATATCACTTTAATTCTCAACTCCCCACTCTAAACGTTTTTTCCGCTCTATTCTAGGTTTTATTTGAATTAAATATTGGATTTATTTTGTGTTATGTCAGTTCTATTGCTGCTTTTTAACGTTATTATTCGGTTTCTTTAATAATAACAGGATAACAGTGCATTTAATTTGATTTGTGCTTTTAATGTGAAGATTTATGGTTTTTATATGAAAAAAATCAAAATACCGTGGGGTAAGGTAATGCTCTAAAACTGATTTTGTTTATAATGTATTTTTAATGTGCAGGAATGGTTGATGGTGAACTGAAATCTTGATTCTTGATGTATTGAAACATTTTCGTACCACCGATCAAATCACCTTCAGAGACAGTAGTGTTGTATATTTTAATTGTTATGATAATATTTTACGTATATCAAATTACTAGAAGAAATTAAACTAAAAGTTTTTAATATACGAACAGTTTTTACTTCATTGAATATTCCATATTTATGTTTATTATATAAAAGGGAAGAATAAGAATATATATGTATATTTGCTTTTAGGTGCGCTGATTGTTATTCTACAATTTTAAAAATAATCTCACTTATGACGCCTTTGTTATAATGTATAAATTTTAAATGTTTCAATACTTAGGTTTTATTAAATGGAATTTGAAAATGGTTAGTAAGTGTTAGCTCATGATATATTTTGCGTATACTTTAATATGCAGACGTAAATTACTTCAATGATTATTATAAATCAAATATATTTTCGGGCATATATTGAAGATATTTTTAAGACAAATGTTAGTAACATCATTTTTAAATTACTCACTTAAATTTATTATGGGAGAAACATGATTAACTTAAAAAATAGTGGTCGAATCGACTGTTTTTATTCGATAGTTACCAACACTAATTCAATTTTAGTTGGGGCAGTAAGGAAATGCACTTTTTTATTAGAACATAATTAGCGTTGGGAACTATGGCTAATCAGTCGCTAGTTTCGGTTCGACTGATTGTATTACTTTTTACTATCGACTGTTTTTGAGTCGTGTACTTTTAGTTACTATGTTCGGTTCTACTAGTTTCATTCGACTGCTTTTTAACGTTCTGACTCTGTCGTCCTAGGCGCGACCTTGACAAAAATGTATACCGAATTTATGCTTTCCTAGATTTATATATAATATATTTAGTTTTATGATTTTTTTGGTAGTTTGCTTCTAAATAAAAATATATTGTATATTAATATAGCAACACTTTGGAACGATATTTTTCAAGATTGTTAATGTAATAGGGTAAAAAATTAAAATTGTGAATGACAAATAAGTAATAGGTAATATTTCTTTTGATTGACTTTTTGGTGTGTATCTAACACCCTCGGTTTTTGTTAGAAAATATTTCTGTCCGATAATAAATAAAGCATTAATTTTATTTTAAAAAGCTCTAGTAGTTATTGTGCGATCATTTTTAATTCATGGTTATTGTAATACATGTTATATATCACATAGTAATACATGTTTAGTTTAAGTTGTATTGTATTGTTTATATTTATTTAGTATATTGTTTAAAAATAGCAATTCATCTCAGAACATTCAAATATAAAAGTAACTCCACTTCCTTTAAAATGTAAGTATTATAGATATATTAATAGTATTCAGTAATGTTTTTCTTTTTCTTTTTTAAAGTTAGTACGTGAAGGAATACGTACATCTCCGTCTCGCGTATACTAAGGTTGTAAAATATAAGCAAATATTAAATTAATTGCTCCAAGCAATTATATCCGTCCTTTCCTCTCTTACAATTTATATAGGAAAGGGATCGAACATACTCGTCTGACATTAAGAATTAAAATAAAAAGCCAAGCCGTGCATTAGATTTTGCATATTTTGTAGTGGTTAGTAGGCATGTTGGCCACAAAAAATATCGATATGTCGAAGGAAAAAATATCCATATTTTTTGCAATAAGTATAAGATATATCGATATTTTACAAAAAAATGTATGTATATTTTTAATTGAAAATAAACATAGTCAAATATTAGCCTAAAAAATATTTTTTTCTAAAACTCTTAAGGAATAACGGTATTTTTGATAAACAATTAAAATTAAGTACCAGAATTCACTAAAGTTTAAAAGTAAGTTCCGATTTGAAAGTTTTTTTTAATTGTACTTAATCTTCTGAAATTATATCATCTAAAAAATTTCGATATATCGACAAAAAAATATCGATATTTTTTCTGCATCCCTAGCGGCTAGTTATTTAAATTTTTGTGTTGATAGTGCTGTATGGAGATAGCTGATACACGATTTTAAAGTTCTTCAAGTCGTAAAAATGTCGAAGAAGCGAAGATCAGTTAGCGGGTCTCAAAAAACCAAATCACAGACTGATCCAGACGTACCGGATCAAAATACAGAAAATATAATCAATGATGTAGTCAGGTACATTATTCTTAAAGCTGACGAAAATTCATTTTATACCAGATCCGAATTAAATCAAAATGTAATTCACAAAAAGGGCCAATGCGTGGATAGTGTTATACAACAAGCAATTAAGGTTCTGGAAAATGTTGGTATTATTATTGTTATATGGATGTTGTTGATATTGTTTTGCATACATTTTTAGATATATGGTTACACACTTACTGAATATGATGATGTAAAAATGAAAAAAAAAATTTATTTTTTAATTATTATGTTGCCTTCTGTAAATTATTCCGATGAAGAGGAAGAATGTGTTTCTAGTTATGAAACTGGTTCAAATGTACCAAATGCTGCTCACAAGATACTGACTCTATTAATTTTATCCCATATATTTATGACAAACGCGCCAGTATCAGACAGTGAGCTCTACGATACCATTCCTTTATTGTTTTTATATTGTTGATTTATTATTTCAGAATCCCTTTATAGTTTCCTGAAGTCCTTGGATATTGATGTAGAAGTTGAGCATCCATTTTTCGGTAAAGTCAAAGAATATATAAGAGAAACCTTGATAAAGAATTATTACCTTCACTGTGAGTTTGATGAGAAAACGAAAATACAAACTTTCCAATGGGGGATTCGAGCTGAAATTGAAATCTCAAAGATGAAGGTTTTACAGTTCGTGTGTGAGGTAACAATTTCAGTTGACTTATAAGCACATTGTCAGGTTATTATTGATTTACAGATGTATGGAAATAAGCAACCAAAAGACTGGCCAGAACATTACAGAGCGGCCGAGAATCAGTTCAAAGAAAGAGAAGAGCTAAAGGAAGAAACAAGGGATGAATCAAGCTAGTCACCGATACTGGTAGAACTACAATATAAAGTTTATTTGTATACAAAAATTGTATCTTCTTAACTAATACAATATAAATAAAAAGATATAGGAAAATGTTAAATCTCATTGGTCCTTACATTGCGTTGTAAGCTGGGCCGCGACCTCCTTCTGGGACCACCCAGTTATTCTGGCTGGGGTCCTTGATGTTGCACGTCTTACGGTGGATGGCCCTCTCCAGAATCGAGTGACACAAACTCATACACACCAGCGGGACAATAACAATCTTCGAGTCCGTCGAAGACGCCTAAGTTTCGTTTGACAGGATTTTGCGAGTTTAAAGTGTTGCATAACATAATTTGTGTTATACACTATATGTACGCTTTTAGTTGACTTTAAAAGATTCCAGTTGTGTTTTGATGACATTGGGTGATTATTTTATGAACTTTTAAACAATTCATTAATAAAAAAAACTTATTTTTGTGTAATGCTCTAATTTTTCATTAGGTACAATCCTTTTAACTAACTTTCGGCAAGGTAATAAAACCCGTGGCAAAGACTACTAAGCATCCTCCAGGAAAAGTGAGATTGGGGATACTGTGAAAACTGCCGGTGCCCTGGTGAGATCCTATTGCCGTCTTCGAAGTGATGCTTTATGAACGGATGGTGTTTGAACCTGCGAAGAAACGAACATTACCGCATTACCGATCTTTGGATATTCAGTACTTTTGGAATTCCTTGTACGGGCTCAGGTACAGATTGATGTAATCCAAACCCGACGGCGATCAGGGATACCTCGTCGTTAAATGATACAGAAAGGATCCTCCGTAGGTGTTCTTATCCAAGGGCCAGCCGATGGTGTGCTCCGCGCACCCGGTTTATGTTTGAATCATTCGTCGCGATATCTTTA
The DNA here is from genome assembly GCF_030347505.1 of Rhynchophorus ferrugineus. Lineage (NCBI taxonomy): Eukaryota > Metazoa > Arthropoda > Insecta > Coleoptera > Curculionidae > Rhynchophorus > Rhynchophorus ferrugineus. The sequence goes on from NW_027473132.1 coordinate 38,356, forward strand.
ACGCTCCCTTCATCGTTGTACAGGACTTCGGAAGGTGCATAACCCGGGCCCACGGCCTCAGCTTGCTCTCCCAACCACTGAATAACGTGTCCCAGCGGGACGATATAGTTCCCGTGATTAAACATCGGAGTTCCTGACGAAATATCATTTATTCAATATATAAATCGATTTAAGATAAAGAATCCAACCTGGCAGGGCTGGTACCGGAATCCTACCGGTGCTAGGTAATAGACCGAACTTATCCTCCGTTAGGGGAGTGTTCAGAGGCGCGCCCTTCTCTTTCCAGTCCCATTTATAGGGCCTTCTCGACGATGATTACCTAAAAATCTATGTTCCGTATAGACCACCGATCAAGTGTGCTATGACTTCGATTCCACCGACCCTGATTTTCTTCCCTTCCGCGTCCAACAGTTGTTTGGCTCGTATAGTCGCGCTTATTCCAGTTGGACCATCGCCGACTATCAGAATATCAGTTTACATCTAGAATGTGTAATTTAAGAAAAATTAATCCTTTCAAGGTAAGTAATAATTTTAGCATGACATGTCAGACAGAAATTGTGAAGAATATATATTATAAATTTAAATAGTGTAGATACTTAAAGTGGTAGAAAAAAATAGTGTTTTAAGCTGGGCATATATTTTTTCAGACTATTGAAGAAGAATTAACAGACTGTAACAGGAATAAAGCCAAAGCCAAGTCTCTTTGAAACAATTTTTTTGTTTTAATACGGACAAATTCTATGCATATTTATAATCAGACTTATAGACAGACAGGTAAAATAATAAAAATGATATCAATAAAATAATTGGTTATATAATGTTTCATTCATAATAATATATATTGTACAATTTTCTTAATATGTCACTCAAATTATCAATATTAATCTACGGGATAACGATGTCTTCTTTTCTTACTTAAATGGTAGTTGTTAAAAATAGAAACTTTTTTATTTATTATTATAGCAATAATATAGAATAAATTATGTTTTAATGAAAAAACAGCTGAATCATAGTGCATTTTATATTAAAATTACCTTTCCATCTTGGATCTTCTTCTCTTGGATGAATGAAATATAGTGTGTTATCTTAGAAAATTGATCCGAATATATTCCTATTTAAACCAACTGCTGGACTAGAAAATATGATTAGTTATATTTAAGAGTTCAAAGGTTACTTCACAATATACTATAAATAAAATAAAGCTCCAGACAATAATTGTATCATTACATATAATCATTTTAAGCTATAAAATTTAAAATATCTTATAAAATTTATTTTCGACAAATTAATTAAATATTCCGAATTAAAATGAAATTTTAGATATTTTCAACGAATTCCCTAAATGCAAACTCATTTTCTTTTATTTTAACAGGGAATTGTATAATTAAAGGTAACAGAAATACCTTACTCAAAAAATCAAAGTCCAACTCAGAGGTTCAAACAAAATATATCAAAATAAACTGAGCTCAGTGCAATTTTTATTTATTAACCTTTGCCAACAAAGTAACTTATATCTATAAATGTAATTTTATGAAAATCGGTCTTATAACATAAATATAATACTAAATAACACATAAAGTCACAGTTCAGAATCCTTTTTCTCATCTTCTATGTTGATTGTCTCCTATATATCAATCTTGGAATAATTCTATGTCCAAAATATTACTACAATATTAAATAAGTGTATTTTCATCTGTAATAAGATTGTGGGAAAATAAAAATGATACGGCAAGACCGATTGTTTAGAAACAGACATTTGACAAGATTGTAGAAATTTGTTTTTTGGGTTGCCGAGCGAATTTAAACCAAATAAAATTACCTGACATCTGTGGAATTTTCGAAAAATTTATCTAGTAATCCTAGTTAATAGAGCACATTCAATCCATATTTAGCTACTAGGTCACGAGAATTTTTGATATTTACGCCTTCACCCAAGCACATCTAAATAATAATGTAAGGAAAAAGGCTTTAAAAAACTCTGTATCAATAATTTCTTACAAAAGCTTATATTGTTCCCAATCATAAGACTGCGTAGTGTTGTTCATTCTCAAGGAACTCAGTATATTGTACTTCTAAGTTTAAAAGGTGACCTAATTTTAAGATTTGTTGGAATTGGCATCATCCTGAAAATAGACTATAAAAATACACTTGATATCATAAAAACTAATTTAAATTACCTCTGACATGCCTTGTACTTTACCAATAAGACCGTTGTCAAAATCTACCACATTGTCAAACATTCTATCAATCATATCGAAAATAGTCTACAATTTTGTTTTCCTATTTTTATTTTTGGACTTTGTTGGTTGCTGGAGAGGAGTTTTAGAGTTTTCTTGCTGTTTGTGTGTTTACCCTTCAATCTCAGGAATATTCACTAAACCAGGTAACATTTTCAGAAGCGATCCTTTTTCGATCTTCCTGATCCAGCGACTTCTAAATCATCAACCGTGCATTTTGTTGTAAATGATTTCTTATGGGCTGGCCCAGACTATCTCCAAGTTAACCTCCAAATTACGTTTTTGAGCAGCTTCATACACAATAAAAATGGGTAATTTTATCATTTGATTTTGTTCTTTGCAATTACCTGAAATAAAGGTAAGTTATCTAATCATCATTTTCTATAATAAATTGTCTACTCATTGCTTCAAATGAGAACTCCTCCTTGTTTTGTTAATATAATTTAGAGCTTGCAATGCAGCTTCATTACGAGCATTTTTTATCGTTTGCGCCTCTCCATAAAATTTGACGTCGTTGACGTTAAAATGGACTTTGAAAGGTCCCTTCGTGTCAGAATCATTTCTTCTAACATGAAGAGTATCATTAAAATGAACCGTGTCATTCAGATTATGCAAATAAGATTTTTTCTCTGAAATGTCTGGTGATGCAGTTTTGCCTTCTATTTGTTCCTAAAAGGCACCTTATTTATATGTCTATATTTAACTAAACAATATTGAATACCAAAATATCATTAATTATAGAGTATTGTACAGACATCCCTACCTTTAATGCTAAATTGTTTAGTAAAGCTACAGGTGTTTCTTCAGGTTCTTTTCACTCTTTTTGATCTTCAAAGAATGATGTTGATATTCTGTATTTTTCAGAGCCCTCTGTGTAGCTTTCCTTTGAGCATTCTTCAAGCTTTTACCATCCATTGCTTAATTTTCATTTCCTAAATAGAAAGCGATGGTAAAAACTGTATTGTGCAGAGGTCAATGAAATTTTTGATATATAATTGCATCTAATAATTTCACATTAATATACCTCTTCGTTAATTAATTCATATGAAAATGTAATATCATTACATTCAGCAATTCGTGACTAGAACTTAATGAGGATTTGTCTTCTGCTGGTTCACTAGTCAAACCTAAAACTCGGTTTGTTTCTGGCACAGAGGGATTATTTTTCCACGTTTCCGAATAAAGATACCACGATGAGGTATCTATTATTCTTCAAAGTTAAAAGCGTCCCAGATATAGATCCTTTTATACCAGTGAATTAACTATAAACATTGCTATTTACCAACAATAGAGTCCCTGTCGCCAAAAATATTTTTATATCATTTAATAACAATCCATAACTTAAGCTTAACAAGGAAAATAATAGTAGTATACAATTAAAGCAAATCATACTCAAATAATATAAAGAGAAAACATATATAACCGGGGAAACACACTAAAACTAACCTTAACATAATAATATAGAGCTGTAGGAGGTAAAAAAAATTTCGATATTCTTGATAAAAACTATCGATATTATTAGTAAAAATATAGATAATTTTGGCTAATCTATTGATTTGGTTTATATTGGTTTATTTTTTTTAATACCGTAGTTATTGCACTAAAGATTTCGGTATTTTTTTTCCTCCCATATATTGATTTTTTAAAATTATTTTCTATCGATATGTTTTCTGGCCGCGGACATATTTAAAAATATCAATTAACATATTAAAATACAATAAAATATTTGTGGGGTATTATTCCATTTCATAGAAAAATTCCATTCTTTTTTACAGATCCACAGAACATTCAAATATAAAAGTAATACTACTTCGTTTAAAATTAAATTATAAATTGCATGTTATTGCATGTAATTATTATAATACTGTACAGTAATTTTTTTTTCTTGTCTTTTTTAAAGTTAGTTTATTATTAAGCCTACTGACTGGCGAGTGGCCAACTTAGAAATTATCCCAGAAGACATCCCGTCTTACCCAGCCTGGTTACTGGCGTGACTGGGATCATTTTCCTTGTCGGATTTTGTACTCTTACCTAAGGGCATTCACAAACATCACAAATTTACTTACATGCCCCAGCAGAATTCGAACTCGCGACTATCGCAACAGGGGGACCATCCTGTCGCCTTTACTACTGCGGCAACTAAGCCAGCTATTAAATCGTTTATCATGAAAAAATATTTTATAAAATAAATAAACTTTTTTATAACTATTAATTTGTGATATGTATGGTTGCAGAATGTATGAGCAAATTTAAAAAATTCCCTTATTTCTCATATGATTTATCTACCAAATACTTCATTATAATGAATCAAAAATTATGGATAAATGATCCAGGGTTTTGTAGAAGGGTCGGGGTCAGGATATAATGAGTCAAGTAATAAGGGGTCAAGTTAATGGTAGGTTTTATCAGGATAAACGATATAAATGTGCATGTATTTTGATTTTGTTGATTTGACATTTAGCATGATTTTTTTATTATTGAAATTCACGCCATTTCCTTTAGCTTGTAGGATTGGTTGCATATATCACTTTAATTCTCAACTCCCCACTCTAAACGTTTTTTCCGCTCTATTCTAGGTTTTATTTGAATTAAATATTGGGTTTATTTTGTGTTATGTCAGTTCTATTGCTGCTTTTTAACGTTATTATTCGGTTTCTTTAATAATAACAGAATAACAGTGCATTTAATTTGATTTGTGCTTTTAATGTGAAGATTTATGGTTTTTATATGAAAAAAATCAAAATACCGTGGGGTAAGGTAATGCTCTAAAACTGATTTTGTTTATAATGTATTTTTAATGTGCAGGAATGGTTGATGGTGAACTGAAATCTTGATTCTTGATGTATTGAAACATTTTCGTACCACCGATCAAATCACCTTCAGAGACAGTAGTGTTGTATATTTTAATTGTTATGATAATATTTTACGTATATCAAATTACTAGAAGAAATTAAACTAAAAGTTTTTAATATACGAACAGTTTTTACTTCATTGAATATTCCATATTTATGTTTATTATATAAAAGGGAAGAATAAGAATATATATGTATATTTGCTTTTAGGTGCGCTGATTGTTATTCTACAATTTTAAAAATAATCTCACTTATGACGCCTTTGTTATAATGTATAAATTTTAAATGTTTCAATACTTAGGTTTTATTAAATGGAATTTGAAAATGGTTAGTAAGTGTTAGCTCATGATATATTTTGCGTATACTTTAATATGCAGACGTAAATTACTTCAATGATTATTATAAATCAAATATATTTTCGGGCATATATTGAAGATATTTTTAAGACAAATGTTAGTAACATCATTTTTAAATTACTCACTTAACTTTATTATGGGAGAAACATGATTAACTTAAAAAATAGTGGTCGAATCGACTGTTTTTATTCGATAGTTACCAACACTAATTCAATTTTAGTTGGGGCAGTAAGGAAATGCACTTTTTTATTAGAACATAATTAGCGTTGGGAACTATGGCTAATCAGTCGCTAGTTTCGGTTCGACTGATTGTATTACTTTTTACTATCGACTGTTTTTGAGTCGTGTACTTTTAGTTACTATTTTCGGTTCTACTAGTTTCATTCGACTGCTTTTTAACGTTCTTACTCTGTCGTCCTAGGCGCGACCTTGACAAAAATGTATACCGAATTTATGGTTTCCTAGATTTATATATAATATATTTAGTTTTATGATTTTTTTGGTAGTTTGCTTCTAAATAAAAATATATTGTATATTAATATAGCAACACTTTGGAACGATATTTTTCAAGATTGTTAATGTAATAGGGTAAAAAATTAAAATTGTGAATGACAAATAAGTAATAGGTAATATTTCTTTTGATTGACTTTTTGGTGTGTATCTAACACCCTCGGTTTTTGTTAGAAAATATTTCTGTCCGATAATAAATAAAGCATTAATTTTATTTTAAAAAGCTCTAGTAGTTATTGTGCGATCATTTTTAATTCATGGTTATTGTAATACATGTTATATATCACATAGTAATACATGTTTAGTTTAAGTTGTATTGTATTGTTTATATTTATTTAGTATATTGTTTAAAAATAGCAATTCATCTCAGAACATTCAAATATAAAAGTAACTCCACTTCCTTTAAAATGTAATTAAGTATTATAGATATATTAATAGTATTCAGTAATGTTTTTCTTTTTCTTTTTTAAAGTTAGTACGTGAAGGAATACGTACATCTCCGTCTCGCGTATACTAAGGTTGTAAAATATAAGCAAATATTAAATTAATTGCTCCAAGCAATTATATCCGTCCTTTCCTCTCTTACAATTTATATAGGAAAGGGATCGAACATACTCGTCTGACATTAAGAATTAAAATAAAAAGCTAAGCCGTGCATTAGATTTTGCATATTTTGTAGTGGTTAGTAGGCATGTTGGCCACAAAAAATATCGATATGTCGAAGGAAAAAATATCCATATTTTTTGCAATAAGTATAAGATATATCGATATTTTACAAAAAAATGTATGTATATTTTTAATTGAAAATAAACATAGTCAAATATTAGCCTAAAAAATATTTTTTTCTAAAACTCTTAAGGAATAACGGTATTTTTGATAAACCATTAAAATTAAGTACCAGAATTCACTAAACGTTTAAAAATAAGTTCCGATTTGAAAGTTTTTTTTAATTGTACTTAATCTTCTGAAATTATATCATCTAAAAAATATCGATATATCGACAAAAAAATATCGATATTTTTTCTGCATCCCTAGCGGCTAGTTATTTAAATTTTTGTGTTGATAGTGCTGTATGGAGATAGCGGATACACGATTTTAAAGTTCTTCAAGTCGTAAAAATGTCGAAGAAGCGAAGATCAGTTAGCGGGTCTCAAAAAACCAAATCACAGACTGATCCAGACGTACCGGATCAAAATACAGAAAATATAATCAATGATGTAGTCAGGTACATTATTCTTAAAGCTGACGAAAATTCATTTTATACCAGATCCGAATTAAATCAAAATGTAATTCACAAAAAGGGCCAATGCGTGGATAGTGTTATACAACAAGCAATTAAGGTTCTGGAAAATGTTGGTATTATTATTGTTATATGGATGTTGTTGATATTGTTTTGCATACATTTTTAGGTATATGGTTACACACTTACTGAATATGATGATGTAAAAATGAAAAAAAAAATTTATTTTTTAATTAGTATGTTGCCTTCTGTAAATTATTCCGATGAAGAGGAAGAATGTGTTTCTAGTTATGAAACTGGTTCAAATGTACCAAATGCTGCTCACAAGATACTGACTCTATTAATTTTATCCCATATATTTATGACAAACGCGCCAGTATCAGACAGTGAGCTCTACGATACCATTCCTTTATTGTTTTTATATTGTTGATTTATTATTTCAGAATCCCTTTATAGTTTCCTGAAGTCCTTGGATATTGATGTAGAAGTTGAGCATCCATTTTTCGGTAAAGTCAAAGAATATATAAGAGAAACCTTGATAAAGAATTATTACCTTCACTGTGAGTTTGATGAGAAAACGAAAATACAAACTTTCCAATGGGGGATTCGAGCTGAAATTGAAATCTCAAAGATGAAGGTTTTACAGTTCGTGTGTGAGGTAACTATTTCAGTTGACTTATAAGCACATTGTCAGGTTATTATTGATTTACAGATGTATGGAAATAAGCAACCAAAAGACTGGCCAGAACATTACAGAGCGGCCGAGAATCAGTTCAAAGAAAGAGAAGAGCTAAAGGAAGAAACAAGGGATGAATCAAGCTAGTCACCGATACTGGTAGAACTACAATATAAAGTTTATTTGTATACAAAAATTGTATCTTCTTAACTAATACAATATAAATAAAAAGATATAGGAAAATGTTAAATCTCATTGGTCCTTACATTGCGTTGTAAGCTGGGCCGCGACCTCCTTCTGGGACCACCCAGTTATTCTGGCTGGGGTCCTTGATGTTGCACGTCTTACGGTGGATGGCCCTCTCCAGAATCGAGTGACACAAACTTATACACACCAGCGGGACAATAACAATCTTCGAGTCCGTCGAAGACGCCTAAGTTTCGTTTGACAGGATTTTGCGAGTTTAAAGTGTTGCCTAACATAATTTGTGTTATACACTATATGTACGCTTTTAGTTGACTTTAAAAGATTCCAGTTGTGTTTTGATGACATTTGGGTGATTATTTTATGAACTTTTAAACAATTCATTAATAAAAAAAACTTATTTTTGTGTAATGCTCTAATTTTTCATTAGGTACAATCCTTTTAACTAACTTTCGGCAAGGTAATAAAACCCGTGGCAAAGACTACTAAGCATCCTCCAGGAAAAGTGAGATTGGGGATACTGTGAAAACTGCCGGTGCCCTGGTGAGATCCTATTGCCGTCTTCGAAGTGATGCTTTATGAACGGATGGTGTTTGAACCTGCGAAGAAACGAACATTACCGCATTACCGATCTTTGGATATTCAGTACTTTTGGAATTCCTTGTACGGGCTCAGGTACAGATTGATGTAATCCAAACCCGACGGCGATCAGGGATACCTCGTCGTTAAATGATACAGAAAGGATCCTCCGTAGGTGTTCTTATCCAAGGGCCAGCCGATGGTGTGCTCCGCGCACCCGGTTTATGTTTGAATCATTCGTCGCGATATCTTTAACGCTCCCGTCATCGTTGTACAGGACTTCGGAAGGTGCATAACCCGGGCCCACGGCCTCAGCTTGCTCTCCCAACCACCGAATAACGTGTCCCAGCGGGACGATATAGTTCCCGTGATTAAACATCGGAGTTCCTGACGAAATATCATTTATTCAATATATAAATCGATTTAAGATAAAGAATCCAACCTGGCAGGGCTGGTACCGGAATCCTACCGGTGCTAGGTAATAGACCGAACTTATCCTCCGTTAGGGGAGTGTTCAGAGGCGCGCCCTTCTCTTTCCAGTCCCATTTATAGGGCCTTCTCGACGATGATTACCTAAAAATCTATGTTCCGTATAGACCACCGATCAAGTGTGCTATGACTTCGATTCCACCGACCCTGATTTTCTTCCCTTCCGCGTCCAACAGTTGTTTGGCTCGTATAGTCGCGCTTATTCCAGTTGGACCATCGCCGACTATCAGAATATCAGTTTACATCTAGAATGTGTAATTTAAGAAAAATTAATCCTTTCAAGGTAAGTAATAATTTTAGCATGACATGTCAGACAGAAATTGTGAAGAATATATATTATAAATTTAAATAGTGTAGATACTTAAAGTGGTAGAAAAAATAGTGTTTTAAGCTGGGCATATATTTTTTCAGACTATTGAAGAAGAATTAACAGACTGTAACAGGAATAAAGCCAAAGCCAAGTCTCTTTGAAACAATTTTTTTGTTTTAATACGGACAAATTCTATGCATATTTATAATCAGACTTATAGACAGACAGGTAAAATAATAAAAATGATATCAATAAAATAATTGGTTATATAATGTTTAATTCATAATAATATATATTGTACAATTTTCTTAATATGTCACTCAAATTACCAATATTAACCTACGGGATAACGATGTCTTCTTTTCTTACTTAAATGGTAGTTGTTAAAAATAGAACCTTTTTTATTTATTATTATAGCAATAATATAGAATAAATTATGTTTTAATGAAAAAACAGCTGAATCATAGTGTATTTTATATTAAAATTACCTTTCCATCTTGGATCTTCTTCTCTTGGATGAATGAAATATAGTGTGTTATCTTAGAAAATTGATCCGAATATATTCCTATTTAACCCAACTGCTGGACTAGAAAATATGATTAGTTATATTTAAGAGTTCAAAGGTTACTTCACAATATACTATAAATAAAATAAAGCTCCAGACAATAATTGTATCATTACATATAATCATTTTAAGCTATAAAATTTAAAATATCTTATAAAATTTGTTTTCGACAAATTAATTAAATATTCCGAATTAAAATGAAATTTTAGATATTTTCAACGAATTCCCTAAATGCAAACTCATTTTCTTTTATTTTAACAGGGAATTGTATAATTAAAGGTAACAGAAATACCTTACTCAAAAAATCAAAGTCCAACTCAGAGGTTCAAACAAAATATATCAAAATTAACTGAGCTCAGTGCAATTTTTATTTATTAACCTTTGCCAACAAAGTAACTTATATCTATAAATGTAATTTTATGAAAATCGGTCTTATAACATAAATATAATACTAAATAACACATAAAGTCACAGTTCAGAATCCTTTTTCTCATCTTCTATGTTGATTGTCTCCTATATATCAATCTTGGAATAATTCTATGTCCAAAATATTACTACAATATTAAATAAGTGTATTTTCATCTGTAATAAGATTGTGGGAAAATAAAAATGATACGGCAAGACCGATTGTTTAGAAACAGACATTTGACAAGATTGTAGAAATTTGTTTTTTGGGTTGCCGAGCGAATTTAAACCAAATAAAATTACCTGACATCTGTGGAATTTTCGAAAAATTTATCTAGTAATCCTAGTTAAAAGAGCACATTCAATCCATATTTAGCTACTAGGTCACGAGAATTTTTGATATTTACGCCTTCACTCAAGCACATCTAAATAATAATGTAAGGAAAAAGGCTTTAAAAAACTCTGTATCAATAATTTCTTACAAAAGCTTATATTGTTCCCAATCATAAGACTGCGTAGTGTTGTTCATTCTCAAGGAACTCAGTATATTGTACTTCTAAGTTTAAAAGGTGACCTAATTTTAAGATTTGTTGGAATTGGCATCATCCTGAAAATAGACTATAAAAATACACTTGATATCATAAAAACTAATTTAAATTACCTCTGACATGCCTTGTACTTTACCAATAAGACCGTTGTCAAAATCTACCACATTGTCAAACATTCTATCAATCATATCGAAAATAGTCTACAATTTTGTTTTTCTATTTTTATTTTTGGACTTTGTTGGTTGCTGGAGAGGAGTTTTAGAGTTTTCTTGCTGTTTGTGTGTTTACCCTTCAATCTCAGGAATATTCACTAAACCAGGTAACATTTTCAGAAGCGATCCTTTTTCGATCTTCCTGATCCAGCGACTTCTAAATCATCAACCGTGCATTTTGTTGTAAATGATTTCTTATGGGCTGGCCCAGACTATCTCCAAGTTAACCTCCAAATTACGTTTTTGAGCAGCTTCATACACAATAAAAATGGGTAATTTTATCATTTGATTTTGTTCTTTGCAAATACCTGAAATAAAGGTAAGTTATCTAATCATCATTTTCTATAATAAATTGTCTACCCATTGCTTCAAATGAGAACTCCTCCTTGTTTTGTTAATATAATTTAGAGCTTGCAATGCAGCTTCATTACGAGCATTTTTTATCGTTTGCGCCTCTCCATAAAATTTGACGTCGTTGACGTTAAAATGGACTTTGAAAGGTCCCATCGTGTCAGAATCATTTCTTCTAACATGAAGAGTATCATTAAAATGAACCGTGTCATTCAGTTTATGCAAATAAGATTTTTTCTCTGAAATGTCTGGTGATGCAGTCTTGCCTTCTATTTGTTCCTAAAAGGCACCTTATGAATATGAATATGAATATGAATTGAATAAATATTGAATACCAAAATATCATTAATTATAGAGTATTGTACAGACATCCCTACCTTTAATGCTAAATTGTTTAGTAAAGCTACAGGTGTTTCTTCAGGTTCTTTTCACTCTTTTTGATCTTCAAAGAATGATGTTGATATTCTGTATTTTTCAGAGCCCTCTGTGCAGCTTTCCTTTGAGCATTCTTCAAGCTTTTACCATCCACTGCTTAATTTTCATTTCCTAAATAGAAAGCAATGGTAAAAACTGTATTGTGAGGTCAATGAAATTTTTGATATATAATTGCATCTAATAATTTCACATTAATATACCTCTTCGTTAATTAATTCATATGAAAATGTAATATCATTACATTCAGCAATTCGTGACTAGAACTTAATGAGGATTTGTCTTCTGCTGGTTCACTAGTCAAACCTAAAACTCGGTTTGTTTCTGGCACAGAGGGATTATTTTTCCACGTTTCCGAATAAAGATACCACGATGAGGTATCTATTATTCTTCAAAGTTAAAAGCGTCCCAGATATAGATCCTTTTATACCAGTGAATTAACTATAAACATTGCTATTTACCAACAATAGAGTCCCTGTCGCCAAAAATATTTTTATATCATTTAATAACAATCCATAACTTAAGCTTAACAAGGAAAATAATAGTAGTATACAATTAAAGCAAATCATACTCAAATAATATAAAGAGAAAACATATATAACCGGGGAAACACACTAGAACTAACCTTAACATAATAATATAGAGCTGTAGGGGGTAAAAAAAATTCGATATTCTTGATAAAAACTATCGATATTATTAGTAAAAATATAGATAATTTTGGCTAATCTATTGATTTGGTTTATATTGGTTTATTTTTTTTAATACCGTAGTTATTGCACTAAAGATTTCGGTATTTTTTTTCCTCCCATATATTGATTTTTTAAAATTATTTTCTATCGATATGTTTTCTGGCCGCGGACATATTTAAAAATATCAATTAACATATTAAAATACAATAAAATATTTGTGGGGTATTATTCCATTTCATAGAAAAATTCCATTCTTTTTTACAGATCCACAGAACATTCAAATATAAAAGTAATACTACTTCGTTTAAAATTAAATTATAAATTGCATGTTATTGCATGTAATTATTATAATACTATACAGTAATTTTTTTTCTTGTCTTTTTTAAAGTTAGTTTATTATTAAGCCTACTGACTGGCGAGTGGCCAACTTAGAAATTATCCCAGAAGACATCCCGTCTTACCCAGCCTGGTTACTGGCGTGACTGGGACCATTTTCCTTGTCGGATTTTGTACTCTTACCTAAGGGCATTCACAAACATCACAAATTTACTTACATGCCCCAGCAGAATTCGAACTCGCGACTATCGCAACAGGGGGACCATCCTGTCGCCTTTACTACTGCGGCAACTAAGCCAGCTATTAAATCGTTTATCATGAAAAAATATTTTATAAAATAAATAAACTTTTTTATAACTATTAATTTGTGATATGTATGGTTGCAGAATGTATGAGCAAATTTAAAAAATTCCCTTATTTCTCATATGATTTATCTACCAAATACTTCATTATAATGAATCAAAAATTATGGATAAATGATCCAGGGTTTTGTAGAAGGGTCGGGGTCAGGATATAATGAGTCAAGTAATAAGGGGTCAAGTTAATGGTAGGTTTTATCAGGATAAACGATATAAATGTGCATGTATTTTGATTTTGTTGATTTGACATTTAGCATGATTTTTTTATTATTGAAATTCACGCCATTTCCTTTAGCTTGTAGGATTGGTTGCATATATCACTTTAATTCTCAACTCCCCACTCTAAACGTTTTTTCCGCTCTATTCTAGGTTTTATTTGAATTAAATATTGGGTTTATTTTGTGTTATGTCAGTTCTATTGCTGCTTTTTAACGTTATTATTCGGTTTCTTTAATAATAACAGAATAACAGTGCATTTAATTTGATTTGTGCTTTTAATGTGAAGATTTATGGTTTTTATATGAAAAAAATCAAAATACCGTGGGGTAAGGTAATGCTCTAAAACTGATTTTGTTTATAATGTATTTTTAATGTGCAGGAATGGTTGATGGTGAACTGAAATCTTGATTCTTGATGTATTGAAACATTTTCGTACCACCGATCAAATCACCTTCAGAGACAGTAGTGTTGTATATTTTAATTGTTATGATAATATTTTACGTATATCAAATTACTAGAAGAAATTAAACTAAAAGTTTTTAATATACGAACAGTTTTTACTTCATTGAATATTCCATATTTATGTTTATTATATAAAAGGGAAGAATAAGAGAATATATATGTATATTTGCTTTTAGGTGCGCTGATTGTTATTCTACAATTTTAAAAATAATCTCACTTATGACGCCTTTGTTATAATGTATAAATTTTAAATGTTTCAATACTTAGGTTTTATTAAATGGAATTTGAAAATGGTTAGTAAGTGTTAGCTCATGATATATTTTGCGTATACTTTAATATGCAGACGTAAATTACTTCAATGATTATTATAAATCAAATATATTTTCGGGCATATATTGAAGATATTTTTAAGACAAATGTTAGTAACATCATTTTTAAATTACTCACTTAACTTTATTATGGGAGAAACATGATTAACTTAAAAAATAGTGGTCGAATCGACTGTTTTTATTCGATAGTTACCAACACTAATTCAATTTTAGTTGGGGCAGTAAGGAAATGCACTTTTTTATTAGAACATAATTAGCGTTGGGAACTATGGCTAATCAGTCGCTAGTTTCGGTTCGACTGATTGTATTACTTTTTACTATCGACTGTTTTTGAGTCGTGTACTTTTAGTTACTATTTTCGGTTCTACTAGTTTCATTCGACTGCTTTTTAACGTTCTGACTCTGTCGTCCTAGGCGCGACCTTGACAAAAATGTATACCGAATTTATGCTTTCCTAGATTTATATATAATATATTTAGTTTTATGATTTTTTTGGTAGTTTGCTTCTAAATAAAAATATATTGTATATTAATATAGCAACACTTTGGAACGACATTTTTCAAGATTGTTAATGTAATAGGGTAAAAAATTAAAATTGTGAATGACAAATAAGTAATAGGTAATATTTCTTTTGATTGACTTTTTGGTGTGTATCTAACACCCTCGGTTTTTGTTAGAAAATATTTCTGTCCGATAATAAATAAAGCATTAATTTTATTTTAAAAAGCTCTAGTAGTTATTGTGCGATCATTTTTAATTCATGGTTATTGTAATACATGTTATATATCACATAGTAATACATGTTTAGTTTAAGTTGTATTGTATTGTTTATATTTATTTAGTATATTGTTTAAAAATAGCAATTCATCTCAGAACATTCAAATATAAAAGTAACTCCACTTCCTTTAAAATGTAAGTATTATAGATATATTAATAGTATTCAGTAATGTTTTTCTTTTTCTTTTTTAAAGTTAGTACGTGAAGGAATACGTACATCTCCGTCTCGCGTATACTAAGGTTGTAAAATATAAGCAAAAATTAAATTAATTGCTCCAAGCAATTATATCCGTCCTTTCCTCTCTTACAATTTATATAGGAAAGGGATCGAACATACTCGTCTGACATTAAGAATTAAAATAAAAAGCCAAGCCGTGCATTAGATTTTGCATATTTTGTAGTGGTTAGTAGGCATGTTGGCCACAAAAAATATCGATATGTCGAAGG